>NC_056736.1:65394992-65612492 GCF_019279795.1 Protopterus annectens | reverse complement strand
GCTTCGAATTTTACTTGGGAAGCAGATTCAGGAGGGATAAAAGTGCAGGGAGGGGTGTGGGACATAAAGGAAAGGTGCAAGCACATAAATATCAAAAAGATGCTTGACCTGATCAAGGCACTCAACTCTGAACCATCTTTGGTCCCCAGAACCTCTTCAAGTGGTTACAGACAGTTGCAGTCATGTGGTACATCAACAAACAAGGAGGAACCAGGTCATACCCCCTTAGCAGAGTAGACATGTTAGCTTGGGATATAGATTCACAGCACAATCTCATTCTACAGGCATCCTACATTCAAAACTATGTGGCAGACAAGCTGAGCAGGGCCAGGGGAGTTCCTCAAGTAGACTTCTGCCTTCTTTCTGAACAATCAACTTGCAAAATTCTCTTCCCAGGACTATATGCAAAAAAGCCTAGAAGACAGATGCCTTTGCCTTATCTTTTCATTGGACAGAAATGTTCTTGTATGGCCTTTAACCCTTTCCACTAACATCCAGAGTACTTCTAAAGATTCAGAAGGAATCTCCCAAGATCACTGTGGTGACTCCCGTCTGCCCAAGTAACTGTGGTTCTCTCTTCTTTTGGAAAAGGCCAGGGACAATTACCATAAGCTTTCTCACAGAATGGATCTACTCACACAAGGGGTGTTTGATGCACCCTGACAACAATCATCTTCAACTGACTGCCTGGATGATAGGATCTTAATTTCTTTCAGTCACCTGGTTTCTGTGGATGTGCAGCACGTACTAATGGAGGCAAGAAAGGCTACTACTAGAAAAACATAGGTTAGCAAATACAAAATATTTTCAAGTTGATGCCAGCAACATAACCAGCACTCATTGAGGGCTATTTGTTCTCTGGTTTTATAATATCTGTGTGAGTTACTATCCTATGGTCTTTCGTATTCCTCTGTCATGGCAGTCTCATGTCAAAATATTCTTGAAAGGTGTTTTGCATAAGAGGTCTCTAAGTAAACTGGTGGGCTCTCCTCGGGATCTTAATTTTGAGATAGAGAAGCTAACACTTGCTCTATTTGAACCAGTTAATCTGGGTTCTTTATACGTAAAACAAATTTACTGACTGTTGTGGCTCTGCAAGATGGGAATCTAAGATGCAAGCTCTTATGCTGAGTCAACCCTACCTTATTTTCCATAGGGACAGGGTTTCTTTGAGAACTAATCCTTCTTTTATGCCTAAAGTGGTATCTGAGTTTACTTTAAGGCAGAGTATCCATCGCCCCTTTTCTTTCCTAAACCTAAAAATGAGGGAGAAAGGATACTCCGTACCTTAGATGTCCACAGACAACTCGGGTACTACCTTGACAGAACTAAATCTTTTATATCTTTGGATCAGTTGTCAATTTCTTGTGAAGGTAAGATGATGAAACAACCTGTGTCAAAACTATTTCTAAATGGTTGTTTAAGACTATTACCTTTTGTTATAGTCACCATGACAAATCTATTCCAAGCAGGGTCAAGGCCCACTCTACCAGGACCTTGGTTTCATCGATGGCTTTTTGGAAAGAGTTGCATTCTAGAAGCTGCCACCTGGTCCAAAGTACTTCCTTTTACAAAGCACTATAGGCTTGATTCCTCCTCTAGGTCTAGATCAAGCTTGCTAGGACCATTCTCCAGGGGCTCCTGGACCCTTCTACTTCTACTTTGAAAATATAGTTAGCTATGGTGATCTACCCAAATAGTACAGGCTACTGCAGCAGTGATCTATATGAAGAACATAGTACAGTTGTGAAAGTGTTCACTGCTGCTCCCACCCTCCATCACACTAGCTTTTTGGTATGTTTTTTATGCTAGGGTGTGAGCATTTATTTTTTGTTATTCCTAGCATTGTCCTTTCAGGGTTCAGCCACCCTCTCTCTCTCCACTGGCAGGAAAGCTCATAAGGGCTTTGTGCCGAAACTTGTTTTTTTAGTCAGCTCAGCACAAGCTGTCTGAAAGTTTGGGAATCTGGAAGGTGCCCTGAAGATTTGGAAGCTGGCCAACTGTTATGGCCTTGGCAGGATATAACACATATAGCTAAGGCAACTTCATTCGAACATCTGCCATTATGGTGAGTTCAACTTACACAACTGCACTTTGCTTCAAAATGCAAGATGCATTTTTGTTGCCACTCATTTGACCCCTTTCAGAAAACACGTACATGCTCAACATTTGGGTTTATTCAGTCATTTTATATATTCTATTTATGCTCACTGTGGCAAGTTAAATGTTAAACTGGAAAACACCCACAAAAGCTAATGTCATGACAGCAACGGACAATGGCTATATTATGAGTCCAGAGTTTTAAGAATAGAGCTATTACAGTTGTGTTATGTTATTGCTTAGTAATACTTAGAATTATGCTCTTCCCAGAAGTGGGACTTTAGCATAGACGTCTAAATGGTATGACTAATAAGAGTAAACAAATAAATTAATTAAGTAAATACATTTTCACTTTCTCTTGCGTGTAAGCTTTGCAGAACTGAAAATACTGATCTTTGCCACCATAAGTTAATGAAATTATTACTTTTATCTTTCATTAAATGCATTATACATCTATATTCTAGATCCTGGAACACTTGCTCTATACTCTTTTACAGTATTCACCTTCTATTATAAAGTAGCTATCTTCTGTTTTGAGGTATTCATATTTTATCACACACATCAATCTCCTGTTACGTAACATGCAGTCAAAAATGGCAGCATATAAACTTTAAATAATGAATTATTTATTTATTTTTTTTGCAAATAAAGACAGATTGGTGCTAGCATTACCACCACTAACAAAGCTGCAAAATTATATTTAACACATAACATATTACTTACTATTTAGTTAAGCTAAACTATACCACTGAATTATTAAGTATTAGCACACTTCACTGCATGTGGCAGAACAAGGAAAAAGACATGTTTTGCAAGACTCAGCAGCAGAGCAGGAAAAACTGTTTGAAAAAAGGAAGTTTCAGAAGGAACTGGACACCTCAGCACATGGGAAATGCTGCAGAAAACTGACAACACATTAGCAATTTGAAAAGTTTGAAATTATAGCTGTGCGCAGAACAAGTTAAAGTAACTTCAGTAAGTAACAAACTGGCAACTGTTAAAAGGAATAAAAGTGTGGTCAAAAGGAACACTGAATGCTAGTTAAAGTCTGGTTTTGAGACCATGCAGGTACAAACATTCCAAAGCCACAGTGTTTTATTTTGTTGCAACAACATAAAATGAGTCAGTAAGGCCAACCAAAATGCAATGCCCCATGCTCACTAAACATCCACACTTTGCTAAGAAGCCTGTTGATTTCTTTATAAAAATGTGACAAAAAATATTTAACTAAACTTGCTAACTGAAAGCCTCCTAACTAGTGGAACTAACAATGGCATAATAGGAAATTCTCTGTAAAAGGGATGATCTGCTTTTGTTGCTAGCTGCAGGTGTGAGGTTATAAGCGGCACTGAGGCTGCCAGGAAAATAATTCCTTTGCCAAACAATACTGTGCACAGAAGAATATAAGAAATGTTAGAATTCAGCTAATGCTGTTAAGAAAAGTCAGTCAACCTGATTTGTTAGACTGATTTGTGAAGCAGATTTCAATGAAAAAATGCTTTCCCACAGATAAGCAACTGGTCACAGAAGAGGAGAGTCCAGTTTGGTTATACATGACTGTAAATTTGAGATTTTCTCACTGCTACAGCTCAAACTACCTACTGAACGATTGTTTATTACACTGTTTTTACTTGTTTGTTACATTTTTTATTTAATAATTTTTTAAACCATTCATTTCTATGTTTTATTTTAGATAGGATTACATTTTATTGTGTTTAGGTTTATTTTAAACCTTGCTTATTCTTTAGCATGTTGATTACCCATCTGTATGTTTTATTTTTTGTTTTTGTTAAATGCTTAGTTGAACCTCAAACTCAGAATGAATGGATTAAATGCACTGACATATTTACCTATGGTACTATGACAGGGAGATACAAAGGGAATATCAAAAGAATACAAACAGGTTTTATTTAATGCAAATGCAGAGTAATTTATTTATTTATTTATTTTATTTTATTTATTTTACATTTGTTTACCGGGAATGTCCGACTGGATACAGGTCCATTTTCAGCAGAGGCCCGGGGAGAAAAGCTCCAAATGTACAAAAACAAGTGTAAATACAGTGAAATTACCATGAGTTATCACAAAACTGAGATTTGTTTAATGATATGTACACACAGGTACATATGTTTCTCACATACACACAGCAAAGGTTGGAAGCAAGTAGATGAGAAAGAGATAGTTAAAGATTTCATCTGAAAAAGGAAAACACGTGTATTAAGGTGATAATACTTCATTGTATTCTGTGCTCAATTACTAATAAAATAATTAGCACTGTTAAAGCTAGTCCAATGAATGAATGAATGGTCATTTGCATCTTTATGCCTGAGAAGGGAGCAGGACAGGGTAGATCTGCTTCAAATAAAAGTAAACTGGCTCAACTGGAGAAAGGTTATGGAGCTTCTTTATCAGCTATGGGAACAAATGTCACATTTTTTCAAAACAGCAAAAGCAGTTGTTGTTACTCATCCTCTAGTCCTAGTGTGGGAGGGAGATTTATCTTGCAAATAAGTTTAATAGCGAGAGCTCTCACTAGAAAGGAGTAATCAAAATTATCGTATATAATAAAGGCCCAATGCAGAAGGCCACTGGCAACCATAATTAGAGGCAGCTATGGAATTCTCTGAAATGTAATGAGGACAACAGGTAAAACGAAATGTTAATATCTTTATTTTTCTGTGTGGAAGATTTTCAGTCCATATATTTCTAGTTGATCACTGTATATTAATCAGATCAGACAATAGTAGTAGAAGTAGCGAACTTAAACTCGTCTTAAGGCAAAACAAAATAAAACAAAAAATAATAATAGAAAATATATAATTGTACAGCATTACTAAGTATTCGAAAGTACTCCAAGTAAGGCAGGCAGTATGTTTCCAGTCGAAAATCCTTTATTAAGTACACAGACAAGCGATCCAAGTAAAATAAAAATAGAGTAATAATTTCCTCACAAGCTTTCTAAATATATATATATATATATATATATATATATATATATATATATATACTTTTTATCAGGCATGGGAGTAGTTTACTGTGCTGTAAAACAAAGTGTTAAAATTCACATTCCCTTCCCCTACCAGTGTGACATTCGAGCTGGTCCTGCCCTACCTAGTAGCTGTCATAATAATATAACCCTTATGTACTTTAAATAAAATTTATAATGATGTGGTACCTCTTATTTAACCAGATTATTAAGTACATTATTAAGTCTGTGATTTTATCCAAGGCAATATACTACATGGCTGGAAATATATCAACCTTAGTTCATTTGGCAATCAAAAAATATATATAAATATATACATATATATGTTGCATGTAAAAATTAATTTCTATTTTCATAACCTATTGTTAACTAAGATCGCTTTCGTCCTTCTAGACTTCTTCAGGTCTGTGTAAAAGAACCCTAAAAACAATCTATAAAAATATATATAATTGTATAAATAGTTAGAATTGTTATTACACATCATTTTGAATAAAGTGGAAAAAAGAACCAGAAAAAAAAAAAAAAAAAAAGAAAAAGAAAAAATGTATGTATGCTGATGGAAACAAAATATACACTTAAATTACAACTGATTTAAAATGGTATTTAAAACCAACTGGTAGAATAAAATAAAATAAAAAAATAATTAGTCATGTAAACAATGTGGCAATTTTCTAAGTTCCAGTGAACTTTTAATTGAACAGTAGAAGTTTAAAACATCACGTGGCAATTAAAGCTGAACTCTTTTAGGAAGCCTGGACTAAACTACTACTGTTCAATTAAAAGTGCAATGGAACTTAGAAAATTGCCACATTGTTTACATGACTAATTGTATTTTATATTATTTTATTCAACCAGTTGGTTTTAAATACCCTTTTAAATCAGTTGTAATTTAAGTGTATAGCTTGTTTCCATCATCATACATACATTTTTTTTCTTTTTTTTTTTTTTTTGGTTCTTTTTTCTACTTTATTCAAAATGATGTGTAAGAACAATACTAACTGATTATACAATTATATATATTTTATAGATTGTTTTTAGGGTTCTTGTACACAGACCTGAAGAAGTCTAGAAGGACGAAAGCGATCTTTGTTAACAATAGGTTATGAAAATAGAAATTGATTTTTACATGCAAAATGTATATGTATATATTTATATATATTTTTTGATTGCCAAATGAACTAAGGTTGATATATTTCCAGCCATGTAGTATATTGTCTTGGATAAAATCACAGACAATAATTTGGTTAAATAAGAGGTACCACATCATTATAAATTTTATTTAAAGTACA
Source organism: Protopterus annectens (assembly GCF_019279795.1). Classification (NCBI taxonomy): domain Eukaryota; kingdom Metazoa; phylum Chordata; order Ceratodontiformes; family Protopteridae; genus Protopterus; species Protopterus annectens. Next base: position 65,606,117 of record NC_056736.1, on the reverse strand, counting down.
TAAGGGTTATATTATTATTATGACAGCTACTAAGTAGGGCAGGACCAGCTCGAATGTCACACTGATGGGGGAAGGGATGTGAATTTAACATGTGTACCAATAACACTTTTTTTACAGCACAATAAACCACTCCCATGTCTGACAATAAGTATATATATATTTTTAGAAAGCTTGTGAGGAAATTATTACTCTATTTCTATTTTACTTGGATCACTTGTCTGTGTACTTAATAAAGGATTTTTGACTGGAAACAGATTGCCTGCCTTGCTTGGATTACTTTCGAATACTTTGTAATGCTGTACAATTATATACTTCCTATTATTATTTTTTGTTTTGTTTTGACTTAAGACGAGTTTAAGTTTGCTACTTCTACTACTATTGTCTGATCTGATTAATATACAGTGATTAACTAGAAATATATGGACTGAAAATCTTCCGCATACAGAAGTTTCTTACACTGTTTTGTTTTTGGACCTACTAGACTTGTTTAGTGGGTTGTTTTGAGACTTCAGGGATACCACAGAGATTACTTGTTTAATATCGTTATTTAAGACTACGGTAAGTATCATAACTGAGTGCTAAAGGATGGTTCGTACTTATAAGAAGTCGCAACTAAAGAGATTAGAAAGAATTCAGAAAACTGTTACCAGACAAAATGAAGTAATGAGAACACTGTGTTAAATGGATATGCTAATAAAGTTGGGGCTGTACTTCAGCTACAGACTATTCAGGAGCAACTTAATACTAATGTACAGATGCTTTTGCAATGAAAACTGGAATTCATGCATGGAAGCATTGTTTGAATCATATTAAATCAACAAAGAAAAGTTTCCTTGTCCCAAGTTTTAATACTGTGGCAAAGAACAGGGGTTTTCTAGTAAGAGCAGCAAGGCTCTGGAACGAATTTCCTGTTGATGTTAGAGCAATGTCTAGCTGAACCCCTTTTAAAATCAAGTTGACACAATCTAATTTGAGGATATATGACCCGTGGATTGTAGGAAGCAAGTTCTGTATTCGCTTAAAATAAGCCTATGGAGCTTGTGCGGACAAACACATATTATCCTGTTGCATTCTTGCAGTGTGCACTATAGTTCTAAATTACCATAATGGCATTATTTTCATGTACTACAATCAATTCCAGAATCAGAGTAGACCGATTTTAATTACAGCAACTGGTTCATGAACAAATCAGTTCTTAAACCACATACACGTAAACTGCAGAAATGGATAAGTAAATGAAGTTTAAAAAGTTCTCATTAGACTGCAGAGTTGTAAATTTTACTTCTATAATTTTACTAAGTAACCAGAAACATGGTAATGAATTAATATAAATGTGAAGTAGTTCAATTTATCTAACAGCACTATTTATACACTACAACTTCCTACTATAACTGTATGGCAAACAATATCACCATAAAGCATGAAATGGCAATTAGATTACACCAGTTATAAGCTAAAGTTTCTAGCAATTTAATAAACATTTTAATTTAGTTTTTACCAGCCATAAAGCAAAATTAATTTCCACAGCTACTACATATATTTTAATTAAGATAAATAGGGAATGCAAGCATACAAAACTGTTGGCAAACTACTACATAAAACTGTATAAATGTCAAAATGACAGTGGTTTAACTAGAACGTCTGCTAAAGCAAAGCAGAAAAACAAACAAAAAAGTAATTTATTTAGCTCTTTAAAAGTATACTGGTGACTAAAAAAAAAAAATCACATTTTCAAAATACATATTTAATTTGACACAAAAAATGTCTGCAATGCACTACCCTAGAATGCAAGCTATGCCACTTAAAATTTCTGAAAATTAACTCATTTATCTGGCTAGCATTTTTAAACAATATTTGATGAAAAATTGATTTGTTTTGTAATTTATGATATTCTATTTAAACTACACCTAAATTAACTGTTTGTTAAATAATATAATTTCAGACAACTTAAAATGCTGGTTTTAACACACATTATAAATTAGTGACCGTTTCAAAAGTTGGTTCCCAAAGTGGTTGAAACTTTCAATGACAGTAAAGTATTCAGGACCATCTGTAATGGAGACCAAAAGAAACAGAAAACTGTTTCAAACCATAGTTGGTTAACGTGCCCTATATGTATTACAGCCTATCACAAGAAATCTATTCTGAATTATGTTCCATTAAGTATTAACACACCTGTAACTACCCACTAAAATAACAAAAAGAAACTCACAATACTACCAAAAATATATTCCAGCATGTCCAATGTAGCACTGAAACATAGTCTTAATGAGGGGAAATTTTCTTACATCAATTACAGTCAGAAAGCATTCTGACCTTGACTTAATTAGCTCACTTGAAAGACGGGAGAGGATGTAATAATTCATTCACCAACTATTACATTCCACAGCAACCATTGTTACGTTTTGACCTAAATAAACCAGCGAGTGGACTGCACTTCAAACTCAGCAGAGAAGATAGCACACTGTGTATTAACCTGCTTCTGCATTCACTAGTGAGATTTATTTTAAAAGTACAATGAAGACTGCTTTCTTAAATATGATTTCCACACAATTCATTAAAAACAGTACAATTTTTATAAACAGATACAGTTTTGTACATTTATGCAAGACTGGTAAGTAAACTAACAGATGATCAATACACCATGTCAATAATTCACATAATACATTCTGGGGAACATATATGTTTTATCAAAGTACCTTAGGTGTGTTTAAAATCAGAGCTTAAGTTCTTAAAATTCTGTTTGCTGCTGACTGATGTGGTAACACAGAATTAATTTTTCTAGTGGGCTGGGTTACTTCACTGCCGCTGCACTAGTTTCACATTACCAACTGCTCAGCAATTTAATTAACGTTCAGATGTGGATCAAGAAGAACAAGTACAGCTTCAGCCAGCTGAGGCAACCATGGTACAATGTCTCAAGTTAATTCAGACGAGCACAGTGCGGCTGGAAGCCAGCACTTTCAATTTATAATGTTTATTTGCAGAACATTCTTAACTTCAGCACGTTACATTAACAGATTTTGCTTTCAAGGCTTACATTCCTTATTGCTTCTTATTAAAGCAAACAAAAGCTCACAATTAATGAAGTTAATTACTTTTAAACCTGTATACCTGACTAAGCTGAACTGTAAATGGGAGTAATCCGATGCTTGGGAGGAATATTTAAATGATTATGAACTTGTCAATATTGAAGTCTGCTAATTGTTTGCACATCTGAGTTCCAAGAGGAGGAAGAATTTTTAATCAGTTCATTAACAGCCCTTATGGATGCAATATTTATGGACAGGATATAGTTGCTGAATTATGTAAGAAAATAGCCACAAGAAAAATGAAAAACTGTTGTCAAGAAGATGCTTCCCTTCCTGCTTCTGATTTACTGCTGGCCAACCTTCATGAACTACATGCTTTTGAAGTCATTGGTACCAGTACGTTTTCCCTGTCAAAGAAATAAAACACATACTGGTCTAGACTTCCTCTCACTGTGCAGGACATCTAACCTTTATACCAGGCTTTTGTTGATTTGTATTTTAATGCAGTCTTTCATGGCTAGAATAAGAGATTAGTGTGTTTACTAGGCATTTCAAAAGGATAAGCTGTGCACATGGATAACATTTAAATGTTTTCCTATCCACAATTTCAGACACAGCTCTTTACCTCTTACTTCCAGAATAAGGGACAAACCCAGAAAATCAGGGACACTAAATATTAGTACAATTAACTTGAAAAGTGGGCAGAATGATAGAAAGTGACTTGACATTTATTTTCTGAAGTAAAAGAAGTACACATCTAAAAAGTGTCATTAATCATGAATTACAATCCACCACCTTTTTTTCCCCAAAACAGCTGTTTTTGGAAGGGACAGAGCAATTTTTTGAGCCAAAATGAAGGACAAATGAGAGGTATAATTTCAGACAGACGCATCAGGGTACAGTCTATAACTGGTGAGTGTGTGCTTACCTGTACATCTATCTCTATATCTACTGATACAGATATAGATATATAGACAGACGTATACACACATACCCACTTGTGCATCTGATCTATGTAATAAATTGATGGAGAGAGGCATTTCATGTCATGATCTGTCAAAATTTTGTACTGCTACAGCTGAGGCCCATCTTTGCCATGCCTTATTTAATGTATAAAAGTAAAGGATACCCATTTTTAAAGGAAAATCCAAGTCTGGAGTAAAATAAATGCAGCATAATGCTTTGAAAATCTGTCAGCAACACACTAACTTTCTTTTCCATCTTAACAGGCCAAGTAGTACAAATTCAGTCAGTTTTAGTAAATGTAGGAACAAGACAGTATTATACTAAGTGGTATAAAATGCCAAATGACTGGCAGCTTTAGTTGTCCCCAAGACATATTCCTAAAAGTCTAAAACAACTAGTATTTTCTAAAGTTAAATAGCTCTTTTGGTTAGATGAACACAGCAGATAAGAAAAATACTTAATCTATAATGAAAAAAGAAACAAAAAAGGCAAGAAGAGCCACAAATAAAGCTGCCAAATTGTGACATACAAACCCTTTCTCAAGGTAAGACAAATGGCTACGTGTGTGACTGATCCCTTTAGTCCATCTGCTGTCTTCAGCTGTACTATGTTATTTAAAGAATGAAGTATATTAGTCACTTTTTCCATATTGGCTATTTTTTTTTTTAAGTATTTTATTGAAAAAAATAGCTTAATAGTAAGTTACATCTTTGGTTAACTTAGCACTGTTCTAAAAAAATGAGAAATATGCTTGTTTAAAAATACAATCTAATGTAATAAAATCGACAGAGAACCACTGTTAACTACTTCCCATTAATTTTCAAAGGAAATGTTAGTAATTAGGCATGTCAATGCATTATACAATCTACAGTGCTAGTGAGTAGAGGCCTGTATCTCAGATAACTATTAGCTGTACATTCTTCTTTGCCTACAGTAAACTGCAGAGAACATCCACCACCGAGGACTCAAAAATAATTTTATATAAATTCAGGTTGTCCCCTTATAGAGGCATTGAATCTAACACAGGGCAAGATACTCAACTTATTACATAGTATTAGTCCATGGCAGTACTAATTTTAGGCTGGAGCTTTCTCTAACTAAACTATAACCAAAATGAATGAAAATCCCTTTTTTCCTCTGATATCATAAGATTTGTGCACTAAGGAGTGCCCTCTGTGCTAGGAGCTTTATTTAACCAGGCCAAAATGCACATCTTCTAGTTGAGCACAGATATGCATCAGCTGCTGCCATATGATCAATAATGACAAACAGGCTGATCCTGGGATTTGGAGCTCATCCATCACCAACATTTAAAAGAGAAGTGTGATAAGGGGATGATCTGCAAGCAGCAACAAACAGAGCAAAGCAAAGCAATCCATTATAAAAGTGTTGTAAGATCACAAAATCAGCACTTAATTCTTTGCATCCAACAGAGCTCAGTGGCATTTTATACTGTTATTAACAGCAAAACAAGAGATCCCTCATCATGCACGTTTTTCAATACTGTTCTGATGTTTGTGAGTTAAATACAGTGTACAATTACTTGGCAATGTGTGAAAAGATGCAACAGTGTATCTCATTGAGATAGATATACTTGTATGGTGTCAAAGAACAATGCACTCAAAGTGAAAGGCTCTCTCCACACTACTGGATTCTTTTATCTCTCACTGCTGTAATGGTACTTATATTTATTACAACAAATGCTATGATTTCTTTGAAAACAAAGTGCCTTAGGACTTGTCAGAGTAACTTGATATAGTTGATTTGCCCTCCAGAAATAACATGGTAACCAGTTCACAAAAACAGTACAGACTTGACTATTGGTTCCAGCTTGTATGGATGCTATTAATAATGCGTGTTCCTACGAAGCTGTACATGCATTCATCCTCTCACTAATAATTACATTTTTTTGTTATATAATTTTAAGAATCACTAGAAAAGCATATAACAGAGTGCTGGAAAAAAGGACTAAATCTAACAGGTGAGCATCTGATTCAGGAGGGGAAATGCAGATTTTATCCTAGATTAGTTTTTCTTTTTGCACAGGTAATTGGAGGAGTCAAGGAAATTCACCAGTATTGTCTACTTGCATTCTGTAAACTTGGGGAAGGTAAATGACTGTGTGAACTAGAATATGCTGTGTGACGACGTAGATCATTACAGTAGTCCCAGGGCTCCTGCTGCTGCTTGCTACTCACTCCCTCTATTTTAGGAGCAAGAGTTGCGTCCATTTACTTGCTGCTAACCCAGATATGTTTATGGTGGGCACAGAACTCTGACACGGATGCGTCTTGCCTTGCATCCTGTTTTTAAGTTCGTCAGGATGTCAATAGCAGCCAAGGTCTGGAAAGCATCAATTTTGGGAATGAGAGGGTTGGTTATATCTTATCTACAAATAACTGTGATTTCCAATGTGCACTGTAGTAATGTACTGGGGTAGCCGCGGTGGTATGGTGGTAGCGTTGTTACCTCACAGCAAGAGGTTCTCCCGTTCGATTCTCGGTGTGGCTTGGGAGTGCCTTTCTGTGTGGAGTCTGCATGTCCTCCCTGCGGTTGGGTAGCGTTCGAAAGACATGCGTGCGTAAATGGGTGTGCCTTCGTTGAAAGTTGGGCGTCGAGCTGGCACCTCGGCATTTCTTAAAAATCTACTGACAATCATTAGCGGACCAGAGTTCCGCTGTGGCGACCCCTAACCGGGAAAAAGCTGGAAAAAGACAAACTGTAGTAATGTACTGCTGAGTGTGAAGTACTTGGGATGAAAATCAGGACCCCCAAATGAGAGATTACAGTCCCCTCCCAGAAAAAAAAGTACATTCTTCACACCATGTGAGGGAGAAGCTGCTATCTTAGGTGGAGGAGCTTGGGCATCTTGGTGTCTTGTTTATAACTGAGGATAGGGGGCTGGAAAATTGACCACCAGGTTGGTGAAGCAGCAGCAGTTCTGTATCCCCTGTACCAGACTGTCGGGTGGTGGAACAATAGCTCTTTGATTACCAGTGTATACTGGCATCCTCACCAATGGGCATGGTATTTGAGTAGTGAATAAAAGGATGAGAATGTGGATAAAGATGCAGAAATTGGGTCCTTTTGCAGGTTAAGTAGTCTCATTCCCTGTGAAAGAGTGAGGAGCTCAGAAATGTATTAAAAAATTCAGTACTACTACTGCTCATTTTTGTTGAGAGCAGGCAAATGAGGTGGGTATAGCCACCCTGTGAGAATGCCCCATGGGTGCCAACCACAGAAGGTATGCCACGCAAAGCTCACTGGGAGAAAGCCCCGAGGGAAACCAGGTTTTATATATGTCAGCTTGCCTGGGAACACTGGGAATTCCACAGAATGAGCTGGACACTGTTAGGAACATAGAGGGACTGACTAGGCAAACAATCATAAGGACAATAAGATGCATAGCCGTTTACACCTTGAAGCAGATAAAGTTTTGCCACCCTTGTCAAGCACTTACTACTTCTTACTGGGATATGAAAGCCTTGTCTACCCTACCCACTTTGCTAAATCAGTGACTCTCACCATAATAGACAATTTAGGAAAAGACAATGACAATGGCAAATACCAAGTTTCTGGAATTGCTGTACATTGTATTTTTTTCAAGTTCATCCACTAAGTTGTTTGACCATAATACACTGCTCAGCACAATTTTTCTCTTAACATCCCTTGACAATGTTCCCTTTCCACTACATCCTTCTAGAGACAAACGCACCTTTTAAGCTCAGATTTCTGCTCCTTAACCCTAAAGAGTGGGTATTTATTTATTTATTTATTTATTTATTTATTTATTTATTTATTTTCTATTTGTTAGCCTGGTACATGTACTAGTCATTTGACCTTCTCAGCCATGACCAAAGCATACAGTTAAAAACAAATACAAGTACAATGACACACAGGACAAGTTTTGACACAGTTTTTTTTAACAAAGTTTAAGAATAATAACATATTTGTGCTGTTAAATTATCAGTTCTTAATGCAGTAATATACTGATGTTTTATATGTTTAACTGTTTGAGGAGCATCAGTTTTAAATCCTCTAAGGGCATCTTTGAGAAAAACTTAGTGAGCACAGCCAAGGATAACCATAAGGCCATTTTGCAGCTATGTAAGTAGCCTAAAAGGTAGGACACAAGCATGTGCAGGACTAGTGACTAACAGTATCACACACACTGACCCCACACAGATACTAAAGCGGCTATCGGATAGGTTTAGCGAAAATTTCATTCCCTTATCCCCTCCAAACTTATCACAAACCTTGCCCCCCCCCCCACCCTACATATCTGAACAGCAGGTCATTAAAGCTTTGTCCAAGGCAAAAAACACAGCCACTATGGGACCAGACGGCATCCTAGGCAGACTTCTAAACAGGCTAAAATATGAACTAGCATCACCATTACGTACCCTTTTCAGTCATAGCCCAACCACAGGCTTAGTTCCTGCAGAATGGAGAAGAACAACAGTTACCCCCCCTCCCCCAAAGGTGGCCTAGCAACAGACATGGAGAATTAAAGACCCACAAGCCTGGCCAGCCTTATCTGTAAGGCTATGAAATTATGGACCTCAAAGGCATAGGTGATCTCCAAACCCTGGATCCAACCCAATTCAGCTTCATCAAGTGCCTGTTAAATCTGATGGATTTCCTCGAAAATGTGACCAGGGCCATTGACAAGGGCAAATCTGTGCACACCGCATACCTTGACTTGACAAAGGCTTTTGACACAATCCCACATTCAGGCAATACTGATAAACTTAGCAAACTGAATGTAAACCCCTTTGTTGTAAGATGGATTGCCAACTGGCTCACAAGCCGCACGCGGGCACACACACACACACACCATCAAAGTGGGTATTTCCACATCAACCAGCAGGATGCCAAAAAGGTCAGTGCTAAGCTACATATATATATATATATATATATATATATATATATATATATATATATACATATATGTTTTGTATATACATCTCAGAAGTTCAAGCCAAAACTAAGGGGTTGTGATTGACCAGGTTTGCAGACGACTGCAAACTAGGTGCAATTGTTGAATCCCCAAATGATGTCAGCATATTCGAAAAGGGCGTTATGCAGACCAGCAACTGGTGTCTTAGTCACAGTCTCAGACTGAATGCAAAGTAATGCATCATCATTCCCTTCAGCAAAAACAATGTCTCTTCACACTATCAAATCAACAACAATAACCTAAGTCAAAAGGAAAAAACACAGCACACAAGCTACTAAAATAATAAAATAATCTGAGCTTACGGAACTGGAATAAATCACTCAAGACCACAGAATAATTTAGCACTTTTGTTCCATTATTTACAGAACTTCATCAGCATTAAATTCAATTAAAAACAGCCTTTTTAACACAAAGAATCAATGACGTCAAACACTAATTATCCAATAACAACTTAATAGTTTAATGAATTTGAACCTTTCACCGTTACCAATATGTAAATGTCTTAAATACACACAACTTAAATTATAATAAACACAAGTAATGTTGTTGTTGTTGTGTCTTTCGGCTTTTCCTGGTTAGGGGTTGCCAAAGCGGAACTCCGGTCCGCCAATGATTGGCAGTAGATTTTTACATGCCGAGTTGCCAGCCCTGATGCACAAATTTCAACGAAGGTATGCCCATTCACGCATGTCTTCACACAGAAGACGCTCTAGCTGAGAATCGAACAGGACAACGTCTTACTGAGAGGCGACAACGCTAACGCAGCACCACCAATAAACATTTAAATCTATACAAACTTTAAACGTCTAAATCTCAAAAGACTTTTCAGTGAAATAGTTTCAATGAGCTCACGTGATACATCGGCACATAAAAATACCTGCCACTTCAGCTCAATAAATTCTAAATAGTGACTGAAATCATTAACAAAACTCCAACCCTCAGCCTTTTCTAAAACCAAAAAAGTAAACTTCCAAAAATGATTACAGTTTAAACTATGATGAGCAAGTGCGTTATTAAGATCTTTGTTTTTAATTTTGTTTTTAATGTACTTGCTCTGCATGGTTTAACATATTGGTAACTCTGATAGGTTCAAATTCATTGAACTATTAAGTTGTTATTGGATAATTAATATTTAACGTCACTGATTCTTTGTGTTAAAAAGGCTGTTTTTTTAATTGAATTTTATTCTGATAAAGTTCTGTATCTAGAGACTTGTAGGCTGGAAATTAAAATACTTGAAATTTATTACAAAACACAGATTTAGGTAAGCACTTTTGAGGCAATCCTCTTCTTCAGACATTAATACAGAAATACATTAGCACACAAGGTTTAAATGCAACCAATAACCAATAAAAATTCTTTAAAAATCAGTGACATAACCCTCTTTTTTTCAAGAGAGGTTTTAAAGATACAGTACTGTTAAGACCAGGTGATAAGTATGCCTTAAAGTCCACTATCCACCTTAAATCAGTATATTCAGTTTCATTGTTAATATCACCTTCTCTAAGGCTCACATTAATTTTTTTGCAAGACCAAGAATTTTAAATTGTGCTGATCATCACAGTCTTAAGACATGCTTAGCTAATGCATTAGTAAGTTTGCTGTTCCTGATATCATTAAGATGTTCTATCACCCTTTCCTTCATAGTTCTATTGGTTTTACCAATATAGAATGCACTACAAAGATTGCACTTAGCAAAATACACAATGTTTTTAGTAGAACAATCTGCATAAAATAAAAATTCTACAGGTTTCTGATGCACAGGGTGTAAAATCATGCAGGTGGACCAAATGTTATTGCATATTTTGCAGTTTCTACTAGGGAAAGTCCCTCTACATTGTGAGGCAAACCTGTCACATGTTTTATTCTGTTTATAGCAGTTTCTTTTCCAAATTCTTGCTATTTTTAAAACTAAAACTGGGTGTAGAACCAACAACCCAGCTAATCTTGGGGTCAGTGAGAAGAATGGACCAGTTCTTTTTAATGATGTCACATGTCTTGTAGACATCATTAGAAAATGTAAGACATAGCCTATTGACAGGTAATGAGGAGACTTGCTTATCTGGGGGTACATTCATTAAGTGCTCATCTGAGTAGTACCTATGAAGTGGTAAGGGATCTGGGATCACAAGTTGACTGCAACTTTAACTTTGACCAACATGTGTCTACTGTAGCAAGGAAGACTTTCTACATTGCACACTTGATTAATAAAAGGCATCGCTTCGAGAGTAAAGGAGGTTATATAATCCCTCTATACTCTGCACTAATCAGGCTCATAGCAGAGTATAACGTCCCATTCTGCATTTACCGTAAAAAGCACCTGCAACAATTGGAAAGACCTCAGAGGTTTCTAACAAAGAAGATCACGGGACTCCAGCACGTGCCGTACACAGACTGGTTAAATTCCCTATCACTATACTCTGTATTGTATAGACTTGTTAGGGGAGACTTATGCCTTGGCTTACAGAGCAATCTCATACCAAAACCTAATGAACTTGCTGCACATCTGTAAATCAAACTGGACTACAGCTACCCATTCCAGGGACCTTAATATGGCCTGCAACTTAAATAGGACAAGCTGGAGGGACAGATTTGTTTCCTAGCAACTGCTACGTCTTTGGAATAGGCTACCAATTCATGTGAAACAGAGCACCTCTATGACACTGTTCAAAAGAAACAAACGAGTGGATGGGGCACAGTAAATTCTTACCAGGAATAGCACCCACAACCCTCCTGGACATGGGCAGTCATCACTAAATGCAATCGTGGGTACTGACTAGTACCTCTACGGTATTACATTGGGATGAAATGGCTAGGCTTGAAATGACCTCCAGGTCGATAGCCTAGTAAACTCCTATGATGAGACATTTGTGTATACATATTAAAATAATGCAGTGCAAAGATGCATGTTTTGGAGAAACAACATATACAAAATGAGAAAATCCTGTCTCATGGATTATATTTATCACAGGTTTCTGTGTTTTTAACAAAATAAAAGATATCTGACCTACATGAATGGAAAAGGCAAAGGTACACAGAAAATATATTAGTATTCAGCTTCTAAAACATTTCAAAATGACCAAAAAACACCAAAGCACACAGGAATCCAGTAACCACAGCTCCATGAAGTGAATAAGGCAGCAAAATTTAATCTTGTTTTAACACTTCAAACAAAACAACCGTGTTTACGTCCACCTACATACAGGACTTCATCAGAAATACAATAAAAAACAAATTCCCTCCTTTTATACTACTTCTTATAACATTTAATCAGTTGAAAACCCTTTAATATAAATTAACTAATTAGTAACTAAGCAACCATAACTATCTAAAATTCAAGTTACAAGCAAACTATAGTAATGAATGTTAGTATACACATTTGATATAAATTCACAATACTACATACAAAATGTCAAAAAGGAATGCATTTTTCAACCCATTTAAACGCACACTAGTGTGCAAAACAATGTTAACATTCTAACTATATACATTGTATAAGTTAAAAGTAAAACATGTAAAATGCTATAAATATAATGGCTATGGTATACAAAACTAAACAATACTGCCATCTCCTGGTTTTGTAAGCACAATACAACTAAACAAATTTCAACCAAATCTGGTCTTAGCAGAAGCCAACATTTTTTTTAAAAAAGGACACAGTTAAAGTTTAGCAGACCTGAGTTTAAGAACTGGAGCCAATGAGACATGATCATGGAGTCCTAGTAGCCTATTGGCTTCTAATTTGAGTTGCCAAAATAGCTCCCTAAACTCAATAGTTGTCTCCCAGGGACCCCCCTAGGGTCCAATTCCACTTTTTTAATGATAGAAAAAAAACAAAAACTGCTTCACTACAATACGTACTATATTTGTAGAGGGTATTATTAATGTCCTGCTTCTTAATATCGTTAAGGTGTTCATATATACGCCTCTTAAATTTCCTATTTGTCTTTCTTATATAGAAACACCCACATATTTTACAAATAGCAATGTATACGACCCAAATAGTATCACAATTACAATGTGTGTTGGTCTCTACCCTCTCATCCCTATCCTTTAAGCTCACACCGTTTCCCTGAAGTACATAAGGACATTGTGTGCAAGAACCACACTTGTATTTGTCCTTCCTTTGCCTGCCCTGTTTTGTTTTATGATTTTCTAACATGTCCTTCATATTTTTGCCCTTCCTGTAAGTGAATTTCAGGGGGTCCTTAAATAGTTGCTCTAAGTCTAAATAGTTACCAAACCTCTCCCAATTCTTGGAAACAATGTCCCTAATACAATGAGCATTACTACTAAAATTCAAGACCCACTACCAACTTGGGAACCCCTAAGATAGAGCTAACTCTACCTCTCCTTCTTAATTTCATTCTCAATTTATTCCACTAAATCCAAAGGATACTTCCTTTCTAAAAACATCTTTCTCAGTTTTTTACTTTCTACGGTATAATCCTCATCTAAAGAAGTCATTCTGCAACTCCTAATGAATTGCCCTTTTATAATTCCCCTCTTTTGACTAAAAGGGTGGGCACTAGTAAAAAACAAGTAGGAGTCTGAGAATGTCTCTTTTCTATACACATTTGATTTAAATATTTTCTCCTCTTGAACCTTTTCTACTACTGCATCTAAATACTGTAGTCTCTCATGAGAAATAACATGAGTGAACTTTAACAATTCTGTAGTGTTATTCATATACTCAATAAATTCATATAGTATCACTTCGGTTCCAGCCCAAAAGATGCAAATGTCATCTAGGTAACGTCTATAATTGCTCCAATACTGTGAGTATTCTGAATGAAATAAATATTTCTCCTCCCATGTGGACAAGACTAGGCTGGCGTCCATAAGGGTACAACAGGCCCCCATAGATACTCCACTTACCTGCTTGAAGACCTCACCTTCAAAAAACAGGAAATTGTGTCTAAGCACTATATCCATAAGTTCTATAAGAACCACTATGGTATCACTACTATCTATACTACCCTTTATTCTAAGTGCTTCCTCAAACCATTCTAGTCCTACCTTATGGGGTATAACATTAAACAAATCCTGGATGCCCAATGTAACAAATATTAAATCATCCTGATATCAATTTCCACCAATACTTCTCAGAAAATCCCAAGAGTCCTTAAGGATGCCCACCTTCTCAGACAAAACCTTTTTTAGCCTCAAGTCCAAATATTTGGCTAGTGGACAGGTTTTAGATCCTGTAGCTGCCACAATGGTCTGAGAGGTGGGTTGTCAACATCCTTCTGGACCTTGGGCATACCAAAAATTGAAGGAACTTTAGGCTTGTCCATAACTAGGTATTGATATACTTCTTGACTAATCATGTCATCCTTAACTTAACCATTTCTTTTAACATAAAGTAAATTTTCCTATATGCAACCTTGATTTCGTTGCGAGACACTCTGGTATATCTATCCATGTTATGTAAGATGTTCAACATTTTGGCTGCATACGTAATACTATCCATAATAACCACCCCTCCCCCCTTGTCAGGCTTCAGAACCCTGACATTCTCATTTTTCCTGAAAAATTCAACAAGTCATTTTCCTCTCTGCTCAGGTTGTAATGCCTGCTTGAATTGCTTGGACTCTGTCTGAGCTCCATTTTAACCTGGGTCTCAAAACTCTTGAGCTGGGGGTGGAGGAGTGGATTCTACGTGCTCTTTTTCTTAATTAAATGGACATTAGGTCTGTTATTTTGTATAATACGTTCTAAATTCTTTTTCCTCAAAAATAATTTCAAGTCTATTAAGACATTGGAAATGTTACTCACAGTACTTTGTACAAATTTAAGTCCTTTACTAAACAAGCTAAAGTACACATGGTCCATATAACTATAATTGAATATGCTGAAATTCTGATACATATGTCTGTAACCTTCCACTACAATATATATCCATTTCCAAGCATATCCTGTGCCATGCTACAATTCTGAACATTTAAACTTAGTACCTCCTCCCTTTCTGTTGTCCCCCCTGGGGTAGTGATAATTCACTGGTGTCTGTTGTTTGATTCTCTCAGAACTCCTCAATGGGGGGAATTCTAAAGGGTCATCTAGAACATACCCCCCCAACCTACTGCACCTTGAAAATTAGTATAATCACCTTTAGTATTCCATTCTTCGTTATCAGCTCTCTCCCAGGATTCGTCCCCCCTACATGATTAGTATTACTCCAGTATTGTCTCCTGGTGATGGTCTTGGGTTTGTGGGTAAGAGCATTGCTCCCTACACTGCACTAGGTCCCTGTCCAATTTTTTACATTTTCTATCATAAATATGCTTACATTTTTCTTCAATTTTATCCTTCACTTTAAAATATTTAGTTTTTTCCTCCTCCACTGTAAACAAGAGGTCTGTTACTATGGCATGATTAATTTTGTCTATATTTTTATACAATGTATCCGTTTCTTTTTCATTTTTATTAATAATAGCTCTCATAATATCTAATCCACTATTGTTAAAAATTTTGAGCAACTCTTTATGAAATTCACTATCCTCCCTCACATTGTTGGGATATTTAAAAATACGTAATCCATTTGGCACAATTTCCCACCCAATGCATTCCTTTAAGTAACAGTTGTCCATATACAATATTTTATATCTTAACATCAACTCATATAATAAATTAATATTTGTGTTGTAACTGTTCACATTCTGATTATTCAATGTCCTAGTCATGAGAAAATCCTGTCTCATAGGTTCATAGGTTGGTACTAGGCTATCAGCCCCAGGGCCTATACAAGCCTAGCCATAACAATTCCCTGGCTATTTCTTCTCACACTATATACTTCCCTGGACCCCTGTCTAGCAGGGCGACTGACGTGATCCCCAGGGTAAATTTCCTTTCTCCCATCCAATCGTCAAGGTTCCTTTTGAAGAGGACCAAAGAGGCACTTTGCTTGACATGTATGGGCAATCTATTCCAGAGTCTGGGGAGTCTCTGTGTCAGGAACCTATCCCTCCAGCATGTTTCTTTTATTGTGATGACAAGGTTTACATCCCTGGAGAGTGTGGCTCTGAGGGATTGGGATTTCTTTAAGTGTAGCATGTCCAACAGCTCTGGGTTTGACATGGCCTTGTATGTTAAGCAAAGATTGCCTCTGAGTAGACGATATGCGACAGATCATGGATAATAATTATCACAGGTTTCTGTGTTTTTAACAAAATAAAAGATATCTGATCTACATGAATTGAAAAGGCAAAGGTACACAGAAAATGTATTAGTATTCAGCTTCTAAGACATTTCAAAATGAGCTTTAAGGAAAATACTGTCTACATAAAAAGAAATTACTAGTGCTATAAAGGAAGAATTTAACATACACAAACTGAGTGGAGCATATTCATTGTTTGCTAAATATATTTCTAATTACCTGTTACTAGTAGGTGTTAGATTCAGAATTATCTGTTCTCCATCCATCACACTCTTTTTCCCCATTTTTACATATGGGGTTGGAGTGTCACATCAACAGTGGCTATTATCTAGCTGTTATTCATTGCTGTTAAAACATATGCTTGCATTTTCTTCAAAAAAGTGATGTCTGGTAATTGAAAAAGGATTAAGGTTATGAGGAGTTAACGAGCTACTTTAGGTGGCTCAGGTTTTGATTCTCTCAGCCTTCATTTTGCTTATGTGATCTTGAGCGACTCAGTTAACCAGACAGTGCTTTAGGGCAAATGGGAATTTGGACCAGACTCATTAGGGGTCTTCAGGACTGTATAGTTTCTTGTGCATGCACTTCTTCTGGAATATAATTCCATGCAGCAGGTATTACTCTGGTAAAAGTTTTTTTTCACCAACAGTCTAATGTATGATTGCCGAGTGCCGTGGTGGTGCAGCAGTTAGAGTTGACGCCTCACAGCAAGAGGTTCTTCCATTCGATTCTCGGCTGGAGTGCCTTCTGTGTGGAGTCTGCATGTCCTCCTCATGGTCAACTGACGATAAAGACATGCAGATAAGTGCATGCATGAATGGGCGTGCCTTCTTTGAAGGTTGGGCGTCGGGATGGCAACTCGGCACCATAAAAATCCACTACCAATAATTTGCGGACGGGAATTCTACTGTGGTGACCCCTAACCGGGAAAAGCCGAAGACTTCCTACTCAGTCCAATGTAGGATTGCCCATGTAGTAAGTAATGGCTTAATAAACATGCTTCATGTTTTAAAAAAAAGACAGGAATTGAATAATTTATGTAATATTGCTTACGTTTTAAGATATATAGCAATATATGTGAAGTATAACGTTTATGTTAACATAGTTTGATTATTTTTATATGAATGTAAATCTACCTTGTCACAAGGGATAATTCAATAAAGGTGTTTGAAAAAAAAATAGTCCAACTGTATCTGAATTGCCTCTAAAGTTGTAGGAAGTATCCCCTGAATGCTAGTTTGTTTATGGACAGGAGAGCCATATCACAAGTTTAATATTTTGGAAAGCAAAAAGTCAATTTGTAGGGTGGCTCTTCTATTTACTGGCAGCTGCATGAATGTCTTAAGGAGAAAACAGTGATGAATCTGGGTTCTGCTATGTAAACAAACCAAATTATTTTGTTCTTTGTAATTTACAATAGTTGTGTGTTACCTGCAGAAAAGTAGGCATTATAGATAGACTGCATTCCAACTTTGAGAGTAGCACATTTCTGGCAAGGGCCTGTCATCCTTCTAACAACAGTGAGCGTTAATTTATAGCATAGTTTTAATTGAGTTAGTATTTAATTTACAATATATTCAGTGTTTTTGTGGCTGCACTGACATAATTAAGCTGTCAAGGTAATATTCAAGTGTTACAGTAGGTTTATTTATTTGTTTGTGGTAATAAAGAACATTTCAGTGGATTTGTTTGTAATGATTAGGATTTTTTTTGTGGTCCATAAGTATAATTAGATGAATTTCTCTTGTAATCTGTTTTCCAGTTGGGGTAATGCTTTGTCTATACTTCGTAATATTTCATCTGTGTACAAAATAAGCACTAGTGATGGGAGTTCTCTGGTGATATAATTAACACTAAAAATACCAAAAGTGCCAGAACTGATCCTTGTGAGACAACTCACTTTAGTACTTCACAATCTGAAAGGACTAAGATGGTGGACTTATGATAAGGGAAATATGCCAGTGGTTTACAGAAGCATTTTTTATGACTATTCAACTCTTGAAGAGAGGAATATAGACCCTCATGAATATTACTAGAAACAGCAAAATACCTAAAGAACAATTACATAAAAAGGAGAAAAGTAAGTGAGATGAAATTATCCAAATGTAAACTGGAGAGGGATTTTAAAGGCGGGGTGGAAAAGAAAATCCATAACTTAGTGGTTAAGGTTTTTGTTCCAGGAGTTGCTGTTCAGTCCTGACATAAAATTACTGTTTGTAATGTTTGCATGTCCCCCTTATGTCTGCATGCATTTTAACTGGGTACCCTGGTTTCCTTCTCTTGCACCCCCCCTTCAAAAACACGGTGAATGAATGATTTCTCTAAACTTTAAAAATATACTGTATTTATCCTTGACATTGTGGGCAACAGCATCCACAATCAGTTTGCTTACCCAGATAACAAATGAAAGAAAACGGAACACTCTGATAAACCGTATGTCACGAAAGGAGATACTGCCAGGCCAGCTATCTGGAATTTTGTAAATAATTATATGTCATTTGGGAATATCAACATGATTCATATACTTGTGTTACAAATGTACTAGAACTGTATGTTATGTGCATATCAAACTGCTGGTACGGAAGTGTGTGTTGAAAAGGGTTGTAAAATACTGAGCTTTAAAAATGTACCCACACTGTACCCTACTAGAAAAGAGGAGAAATGTACATACACTATTGTAACTATTTCGATGTATATATTTTAAAAGGGGAAACTGGAATACAGATTAACTTGCAAAACATCAGAAAAACAGATGAAATTAAATGACTTTATAGCCACGTAATAAAATGATGTTATCTTTCAGTTTCAATGCAGTAACAGACACAATGTCTAGAACCAGAGGTTCTGGTCTTGAAGTGTTTTTGTTTTATGACTTCCAGAATCTGCCTTCGATCTAAGAAAAACCTTGTCTATGTATTTTCACAGGTAGATGCTAAATGCTACCAGCTGCATCCATGGGCTATTAATTTAAGAACTCTCTGAGAGAGACTGAATATTCTGTATTTTTCTTTGACGTGACAACGTCAGTTAGAAGACCCACTCACCACATCTGCCTTGCTTGCTCTGTAAGTTAACTAGGATATAGTAACTCTCTATATATAGTCAGTAATATAGCAAAGCTTAATTTAGATGTTTTCTATCTTTATTTGAGACTGCCCTGCAATGTTGTTTTAAATATTTACTGTGATTTTGAACTCTGACGTAACTGTAAGTATATACTGAGTATTTTCTTGTTCTTTTATTATTAAATATTTAAACCTTTCATTATGGCTGATATTTTTCAGACATATTTAAGTTCTGTGAGTACTTGCATATTTATTTGGTGACACTGTGTAGGCCATTCCCAATAGCCTTGTTCTTGGTCAAACTACCATTTGTATTGATAGTAACATTACACAGTAAGATTGGACATCCTTTGTTAAGGGCCTTAAAGTAGCTGATAAGGACGTGGCTGGTGGTAGTGATAACTACTTTATAGTCTGAGCAAAAGGAGGCATAGCTAGTAAACCTGTGCCAACCTTTTGCAGGTGTGTGTGTGTATAAATCAAACCTCAAAGAGTGTGTGCGCCAGCTACTTGGGCAGGGACACAAAGCCCTGGTTGGACACAGAGTACTGGAGGTCTTGGCTTGGCCACTCAGCTGAGATCTCAAACCTATAGCTCTGCCATTGAGGAGTCTTATTGGGGATTGAGAGAAACCAGCCATGGACTGACTGTGGTCTCTGTGTGCTCTTAAGGGAAATTGTACTAGATGCAGAAAGCTGCATCTGGAAATACTGTGTGTGTGCCTGTCATCCTCCCAATAAATGTCCCCCACTGGTGATATTGGTGAGGATTGAGGCTCCTTGATTACTGGTTCAGTGGTGGGGAGTCACACCTTATATGAGTTACATGGCAAACGAAATGCAGACTGTAAAATGGAAACACAACCAATCCATTTATCAGATCATGAAAAACAGATATTTTCTTACCATAACAGTTAACCTATGAAAAGACTTTCCTCAGTGATTAGTGAATGGGATCATACTTTCTTTCCACTTAGCATGTCATCTCAGAGATGAATGCACTTCATACCAGCTACAAAGCTACACCCATGTTCTAAGTCTACCAACTTGCCAACCATCCCCCAAACTAGTCAGCAAATGCACTTAATGCAAATCAAGGGGGAAAACCAATGAAATGACACCTAAACAACTTTGAAGTGAAATACAAAGTATATTCACGTCTGAGTTATAGGGAATTCTAACTGTCAGAGATGGATGCAGTGGTCATCAAACTACGCAAACAGGATGAGGACATCACAGATCCAACAAGTATAATCCTGCCCATAGATGAACTGATACTTTACAAATGTATATTGGTCACCTAACATCAGGACACTCCTCTGTGTCAATGACTGGCTTGAATCCCAAGCAGAAAACAGAAGAATTACAAAGGAGGCCTGACAGAGCAGTATTTCTGACAATAACAACTTACTAAAAGAGCAAATCTGTGGGACAGGTGTTTGCAACGGAAGTATTCATAAAGCAAACATTGGAAGCAGCCCCATGTAGCCATACTTGCAGCATTTCCCAGTGACTGTACCAAATGCCTGATAATGAATGACACTGCAGCAAGCATGTCACTTGTAAAGGGTATGCTTGATGACTGCCAGCCCTTCCCTCCACAAAGCAAAAGTGAAAAAGAAAACCTGAGATGAAAGTGCACATCCAGGGTGTCAACACCTCTCTTACTCCTTTGGTTTATAAGTTGGTGAACAAAACTGACAAGCAACTGTTTCTGTACACACTAGAGACTGCAACTGAAAGACTGCCAGCAGTGAATATGTTTTGCCAAGGAACAAATTTCAGCTTCACAAATTAGTGGGTTCAAACAGTGGATGGACAACCCTGTCACCTAAGAAGTCCAAGTCACACACAAAGGATTTTTTTTCTAAAGGTAGGCAGAGATGAAGAGGTCTGTTAAAAAAAATAGTTGCTCAGCTGATGCTGGGCCACAGTCTTGCCCTGTCAAAGTACATGGCAGGCAGAAAGCTAACATATCTTGACTGTGGAATAACTGAGTTTCAAATCATAAAGGTGGACAGTGTGTTGGTACCGTTACTACACCATGCAAGTCACAACTTCAGGCACATAGTGATCATGCCAAAAGAACCACTGTGATTCAGTGGAACTGAGACAGAGTCAAGGCCCCGACGTGGAGTTAGCTGCTGTCCCAATATGGTTGATGATTCAGTTCTCTACTAGAAGATAAAGATGAGGTAATGCAATTTCCAAGACATTAAAAAATAACCTGCAATTCAACAAGATAACTCTGACTTCCAAAACTTGTTTTTTTACCTTTAAGAGCTACTGTGAGGTGGGGGGGGGTGCCCCCTGTGCTCCCCATACCCCTACTTCAAGGCAAATCCATTCCTGTTTCCCAGCTCAAAATAATTTCCTGAGTTACAGCCATTTGCTCCCCCAATCTTTCTGCAAGGGTATTCTGTAGGGAATTTTCAAAATCTGCCAGTTTGGTACCCTCACAAAAAATATGCCTCTAGTTACCTATTTATTCTGTGTCACACCTCCAACATTTGTTATCTACCAGAGGAAAAATTCTATGAAGTCTGCTTGGGATATAAAAATACTTATGTAAACACTTCCACACAAAAAATCTTAAAACTTCTTGACTTTGTTGCATACATGAGAGCCATACATATGTCCTCCCATTGTTCCCTTGTAAAGTGTTTTTCTAGTCTCTCTTTCCAAGCTTTTCTAACCTCCTCTGAGTAATTGCTATAGTTATCATGCAATATTTTACACCCCATACTAATTATCTTTTTAACAGCAGCTTTTGTTCTAGATTACACTAAAAATCTACCAGAGCAGGTCTTTAACTTAGGACATCCCCATCCTTCTCTTTTGCCTATTCTCTGATATCAATCCCTGGCAGTGAATGCACTTTCTAGCCTGCAGATCAACTCTCTTCTTGGCCTCATGTGACTCTACTACCTTTCCCTGTCTTATTACTGCTCCCATTACCTTGGCTCCTTTTCCAATTTTTTTTCCAGTAAATTCCTGCCTAGTTTGTATACCTCTGCTAGTAGGCATCCCTATTGGCAAAATATCCTTTCTCCATTCACATGCTGGTTTAGTTCTTAGAATACTTTCTGCAACTTTACGAATGTAATATTCTGTATGGTAGCTCTTCCTCTCTTTAAGGATCAGCATCCAAAATCCCAGTCTCCTTATTTTTTGAACCCCCCCCTACTTCATCCCTTTCCACTTTGAATTAAAAATTTTGCTTTTGTTATGCATATAACCCTTAACTGTATAGCTCTAAAATAGTCCTTCAAATCAGTTAATTCAAAACCAACTTCTTCTATTGGGAGATCGACTTTTCTCATTTAATTCTTGCTCTCTTCCCCTCCCAGCTAAATAAGCATTGTGAATATTAGTCCTAACACTGTACAATCTTTGCAGGAAACATGATTACAACATGAGGATGACCTAAGGATGCATAATACTAATACTAAACCATCATATACCGCTAATTATACAAAAAGTTTCAACTAAAATTGTCATCAGTCTTTAAATTTGATACTTAATAGAGGAATGCTTAAACTATGTTTCATAACACTGAGTTGTTAAAACTAGGGATCAAAGTTACAAATGTTTTAAAATTTAGCATTTATGATTACAGATAGCAAAGTCACTCACTTTATACCAGTGACCTTTGTAAATGTTAAAATGTTTCTGCAGTTTCGTCTGAGAGAGAGAGTTTTTTGTACATTCCTCATTTCTGGCAATTAGTCCCACCACAGGAGAAGACATTGTATAAAATTGTCTTTGCCTACAAACTGAATGAAAGGTGATTTTTTTTTAACTCAGGTGCTTGTCTGTGTGAGTTCTTACAGCATAATGCAGGGCAGCTATTTCCAGTTTATGAGCTAACAGTGGGATGGACTAGAGCTTCTTGTTTGTTTGTGTCTTTCAGCTTTTCCCTGTTAGGGGTCGCCACAGCGGAACTCCGGTCCACTAATGAATGGTAGTGGATTTTTACGTACCGGGTTACCAGCCATGACACACAACCTTCAACGAAGGCACGCCCCATTCACATATGCCTCCATACAGAAGACACTCTAGCTGAGAATCGAACGGGACAACGTCTTGCTGTGAGGCGACAACGCTACTGCAGCACCACCACCGCAGTGTACTAGAGCTTCTTGTTAAATTTATTTATTGCTTAACTATCTTAACCACTTATTCACAGCTGCCTCTTTTCAGTTGTGAAAAAGCAGCACTGTATGTTTAAGTAACTTACTTAGAAGTCTGTAATAGGAACACTGAGAATTTCAAGTCCAGAACTACAAGCTAAAGCTCATTAGCAGCTAATAGCCCTAATCATCTGAGCTAATCAACCAACTAATTATAAAAGTACTGCAGCATTATGGATTAGAACCCCCATGGTGTCTATCATATTTATAAAAAATATATGAGAGGTGTGTAAATCTGTAAGATTACTTCAACATGCCTGCAGAGCAGCCACTTCTCTATACAAGGGCAGCCCCTGTACAGACCCATGTAAATTATAGGTCCATCAACCTTACCAGCCTTGCATGTAAAGCCATTGAATCCATCACAGCAGAACTCATGTATGTAGGCATAGGTAACAATACTGAATTCCTCAGTATTTACTGGTTTTGAGGGCAAAATAATGGGGTGCCATGATTTCCCAAGTGGCCCCTTTAATTCCTGTTTTTTTTGTTTTTGTATTACAACTTTATGGCTGACATCACCAGCCTATAGGGGGCGTGTATAATGACATCAGCTACTGCCTGCTGGACTCTGTCAGATATTTATTTTGAACTGTTTTGGAGGGATACAGGAAATATAGCAGCAATGGCAGCTGTGCACAATTTAAGTTTTGCATTGTCCACCCAGCACCCACCCTCGTCCGCCTCAGCCTCCAGGTAAGAAAAAAAAGAACTGTAATTGTATTTTATCTGATACGCATGCTAACGGGCCCGGCTAACATTTATGAAATCTATTTAAGCAGTCAGTGATTTATTTGTAGGCAGTGGCATACCTCTTTTTTTGTATTTTACAGTCAATGGCATAGCTCTTTTTTTGCATTTTACAGTCAGTGGTTCATTATTTGTAGGCAATGGCATATGTATTTTATCTGATACGCTAGTGTTTTGTTATTGCTGTAAGTCCATTAATTATTTACTTTTAAGGGGAGTTTGTATTTTATCTAATAAGTCCGTTCAATTCCAGCCATTCTATTGAAAAGGTGTGTGTGTGTGTGTGTGTGTGTGTGTGTGTGTGTGTGTGTGTGTGTGTGTGTGTGTGTGCGTGTATTTTATCTGATGTAGGAAGAATTGTGTGTGTGTATTTTACCTGATATATGCAAGTCCATTCAATTCCAGCCAAAGAAGTGTGTGTGTGTGTGTAGGCAGTGGCATATCGATTTACTCTTAAGAGAACAGTTTGTATTTTGTCTGATATAGCAATTCCGGCCTTTCTATTCAGTATTCAGAAGGTGTGTATATATATATATATATATATATATATATATATATATATATATTATCTGATATTGTTTTGCTGTATATCTGATATAGCAAAGAAGCCATTCTATTCAGAAGGTGTAGTGTGTTATGGCCTTATCTGATATAGTTTTGCTGCAAGTCCGAAGAAGGTGTGTGTGTGTGTGTGTGTGTGTTTTTTTACTCAGGCTCAAACCCTGTACCTTAGGTACAAGGAGTAAGAGTCTGAATTCCCAACCCATACCACCAGTTCTGATTCAATGTCTGGAATGTTTAGCTCATACTTTCGGTTCGTTCATCTTAAAATTTGTGGTTTTCTAGCAAATCAGTGAGAACGGAATTCACTAAATAATGATAGCCATTTAAGTTTTAGTCTTCCTATCTTTCAGGAAATACATGGTAACACAAAACATTTTATTCTAGCAACTTTCCAAGATTTTGCAAGCAATGTTTAAAATGTGTCCCTGGTTTTTGGGCTTTTGTCCCCCCAATAAATTTTAGCTTTTTCCAGATTTCTTGTGCTGCAAAGTTGAGAAATATAGTTGAGTGTCGAGTGGATTTTATAAGGAAAAATATTTTTGCAAGTACTTGTGTGATTGGAATAGGTGCTTTGTACACCTTTAACACAAGGGATTTTTTAATTACTAGCATTTCATGATTGTTTGATGAACTTCAGCTAGTTTATAAATAAGATGATGAATGTGAGTGTATTTTATCTGAAGAAGTCTCCATGAGAGATGAAAGCGTGTGTGGGATGTATTTTAACTAATAAAAATAATAGTATTTTATTCACATTGAAGTCCGGTTAATTTCTACATATTTTTACTGGATTTTATAAGGAGCTGACAGCTTCAGGGGGAAGAGAAGTTTAGTGCTGCTTGCATTGTTAGTAGCACAATGGGTAGTATACTTGCTTTTGATGTAGAATGTTGTGGGTTCTACTCCCACAGTATGTAGATGGATTGCTGATACGGTAATGTGTTGTACTTTTAAAGGGGGTGGATGCTGCAGTCCTGAGAATGTCCTCCTTTGAAGGAGATACCTAGTAACTATGAACCTGTTGGCTAACTTCTGCAATGCAAGCTTGACTAGAATTATATCATCATCAACCCTCCCCGCCCCTTTTTTTCTGATTTTCTACATGGGGTCTGATGTTGCTTGTCAGCTTTCAACATCTCTCTCGATTCAATGCAGTTAATTTTAATTTTATAAAAAACAACTGTATTTTAGTTTAATACAAGCTCAAAGTTTGATTCATGTTCAAATGTTTAAATAAAACACTATTCTGGTTATGACGCCAAAAAAATAATAACTGCAAATAACCCACCAGATAAATGCTCCGTCATACACGATAGTAAAAGATATATCCAAAATGTAACTGCTATAACGAAGGAACCAGGCAGTCCACAACAAATTGAAAAACGTAAAAAAGATGTTTATTGCAGGTATAAATTGATGAACACTTTCGCTAAATAGCTTCTTCAGATCAAGACACATTTCAAGTAGTCCCAAGTGCTTATATATTCATTCAAATATTTTAAACCAATCACAAAAATAAACTAATTCATTCTATTTAAAGCAACATGAAACATTCATTAGTAACAAGATGGAACCTTCTTATACATAAAAACAAAAAAAGAGAAAACTTCCAAAGCTTATGAGTACACAACAAATATAAAATAAATTTTATATATATATATATATATATATATATATATATATATATATATAAATATAAAATGCATAAAAAACAACTTATTTAAAAATATATATGTGTAAAAAAGTATACCAATTCCTGTTAACTTGCATTACTCGATATTCCTGTGCTTTTTCAATAAAGGTTTAATTGAAGCCCTTTCATTCAGTCCACTACCTCTATCCGCTCTAAGAATAATTATCCAATTATTTTCTCTATATTCTGTATAATTCCTGAAGTCACCTTCCTGAATGCTGGGAACGATGACTTCAAGTGCTCTAAAAGTGAAAAAATGTGTGTCCCCACATTGTGTCACATGCTTGGCCAGGGCATTTTGATCAGAATGTTTCCTGATATGATAAACATAAGGATAAGGCATATGAAGAGTTGTATGAAAGGTTGGACACTAAAGAGGGAGAAAAGAACCTGTAACAATTGGCTAGACAGAGGGACCGAGCTAGGAAAGATGTGCAGCAGTTAAAGGTGATAAAGGATAGTGAGGGAAACATACTCACAAGTGAGGAGAGTGTGTTGAGGAGATGGAAAGAGTACTTTGAGGGGTTGATGAATGAAGAGAATGAGAGGGAGAGAAGGTTGGCTGATGTAGGGATAGTGAATCATGAAGTACAATGGATTAGCAAGGAGGAAGTAAGGATAGCTATGAAGAGAATGAAGAATGGAAAGGCTGTTGGCCCAGATGACATACCTGTGGAAGCATGGAGGTGTTTAGGTGAAATGGCAGTGGAGTTTTTAACCAGATTGTTTAATGAAATCTTGGAAAGTGAGAGGATGCCTGAGGAATTAAGAAAAAGTGTTTTGGTACCGATTTTTAAGAATAAGGGTGATGTGCAGAGCTGTAGTAAGTACAGAGGGATTAAACTGATCAGTCATAGCAAAAAGTTATGGAAAAGAGTAGTGGAAGCTAGGTTAAGAAGGGAGGTGATGATTAGTGAACAGCAGTATGGTTTCATGCCTGGAAAGAGCACTATAGATGTGATGTTTGCTCTGAGAGTGTTGATGGAGAAGTGCAGAGGATTTCAGAAGGAGTTGCATCGTGTTTTTGTAGACTTGGAGAAAGCATACAACAGAGTGCTTAGAGAGGAGTTGAGGTATTGTATGAAGTGTCAGAGAAGTATGTAAGAGTTGTACAGGATATGTACGAGGGTAGTGCGACAGCGGTGAGGTCTGCGGTGGGAGTGACGGATGCGTTTAAGGTGGAGGTGGGGTTACATCAAAGATCAGCTCTGAGCCCTTTCATATTTGCAATGGTGATGGACAGGTTGACAGACGAGATCAGACAGGAGTCCCCATGGACTATGATGTTTGCAGATGACATTGTGATCTGTAGTAAGAGTAGGGAACAGGTGGAGGAGACCCTGGAGAGATGGAGATATGCTCTAGAGAGAAGAGGAATGAAGGTCAGCAGGACTAAGACAGAATATATGTGTGTGAATGACAGGGAGGATAGAGGAATGGTGAGGATGCAAGGAGTAGAGGTGGCGAAGGTTGATGGGTTTAAATACTTGGGGTCAATAGTTCAGAATAACGGTGAGTGTGGAAGAGAGGTGAAGAAGAGAGGACAGGCAGGATGAAGTGGGTGGAGAAGAGTGTCAGGAGTGCTTTGTGACAGACGAGTACCTGTAAGAGTGAAAGGGAAGGTCTATAAGAGGGTAGTGAGACCAGCTATGTTATATGAGTTGGAGACAGTGGCATTGACAAAAAGGCAGGAGTTTGAGCTGGATGTAGCAGAGTTAAAGATGTTAAGATTTGCACTGGGTGTGACGAGGGTGGACAGGATTAGGAATAAGTATATTAGAGGGTCAGCCCAGGTTGGAAGGTTTGGAGACAAGGCTAGAGAGGCAAGATTACGTTGGTTTGGACATGTGTTGAGAAGGGATGCGGAGAATATTGGGAAAAAGATGCTAAGGATGAAGCTACCAGGTAACAGGAAAAGAGGAAGGCCTAAGATAAGGTTTATGGATGTAGTGAGAGAGGACATGCAGGTGGGTTGGTGTGACAGAGCAAGATGCAGAGGACAGGAAGAAATGGAAACAGGTGATCCGCTGTGGTGACCCCTAACGGGAACAGCTGAAAGAAGATGATGATGATGATGATAAACATGTTCCCTGATCCTATCCCTGAATGCTCTGTTAGTTTTGCCAACATAAAAAGACTGACAAACTTGGCATTCAGCTAAATATACTAAGTTGGAAGTTTTGCATGTGGCATCAGCACATAATGTAAATTCCTTGTGGAGATCAGGGTGATAACATTTTTCAGAAGTGTTAATATAACTACAAAAATTACAACTCCCACAAGGGTACGTAGAGCCTCTATTATCATATTCTTTTGTATTATGCTGGTAACATAAAAGTCTCTTCAAGTTCTTTCTGTTTTTGTAAAGAAAGTGAGGTCGTTCACCAACTATCTTTTTGATGTCTTCGTCCACTTGTAAAATGGACCAATTCTTACTAAATATTTCAGCTGTCTATTGTCTGAAATATAAAACAAGGGGACTTAACAGAAGTGTATCTACCCAAATTACTACTGTGCATATTCTCCTTTGTTGGACCAAAATTAGGTGCTGCTATACCTTCACGTAAGGTAGGAACATCATGTAAACTGTTGAGAATCTCTTCTTTCTTGTACCCTTTAACTGAAAGTCTGTTTATTAATTTATTCATTTCTTCAAAAAAACAATCATCTGAGGGATTCAACCTAGATACACCTTGGCCCCTAATTAAGTTCCTAAAAATATATCCAGGATGCATACTGGATCTAAATAGGAGAGAATTCCGATAACATGGTTTCCGGAAGACACCTGTATTGATGAGACCATTTCCCAGTTTTTCAATATATAAGTCTAAATATTCAATACGTGAAGAGGACCAATTCATAGTAAATTTCAGACAGGGAGTTAAATTATTCATTTTCTGATGAAACATATACAAATCATTGGTACTTCCTCTCCATAACAAAAAAGGTCATCGACGAAACGTCGATAAAAAATTACATGTGTTCTGAACTCCTCTATGCCAAAAAGTATAGTTTCTTCCCAATGTGCCAAGAACATGTTTGCATAGCTGTTGGCACATGGGGTACCCATGGTCACACCATCTCATTGAATAAACAATCTATCATGGAAAATAAACAAATTATTCTCTAAAACTAGTTGGTGGTGCTGCGGTAGCGTTGTCGCCTCACAGTTAGACGTTGCACATTCGATTCTCAGAGCGTCTTCTGTGTATCGACATGCGTGAATGGGCATTCCTTCTCTGAAGGTTGTGCGTTAGGCCTGGCAAGCCAGCACATAAAACTCTACTGCCAATCATTAGCGGACCGGATTTCCGCTGTGGCGACCCCTAACCAGAAAATGCCAAAAGACAGTTGTTCTCTAAAACTAGTTCTAAGAAATTAGTAATGAGATCTATTTGTATTAATGAAAAATGACTGTGTGTCATGAGGTATTCATGTACATACTGAACTTCCAAATCATTGGGAATTACAGTAAAAAGCGATTGTACATCCAACGTGACCAACAATATCTCCTGTAAATCATCAATGACCGTGTGTCATGAGGTATTCATGTACATACTGAACTTCCAAATCATTGGGAATTACAGTAAAAAGCGATTGTACATCCAACGTGGCCAACAATATGTCCTGTAAATCATCTTCATCTTTCAAACATTCATGAAGATCAATCAAAAAATGTTTTGAATCCCTAAGAACAAATTTATTTCCATTGATGACTGGTCTAAGATGTTTCTCTATATAAACAGAAAGGTGTTCAGTGACCCATCCACCTCCCGCCACAACTGGTCTCATGGCTGGGTCAAACAAATTTTTGTGAACCTTTGGCTACCCCTGTATTATTGGTATAAGAGGGTTCTTAACGACAAGGAAGTCCAAGGTTTCTTTTGTAATGATGCCTCCTTTGTAAATGTCAATTAAAGTATTAATAACATATTGAATAATCTCATGCACTTCCTTGGTCGTAATTTCATTATAAAACTTATCATCACCTAGTAAGTTTTCCATAGATCTAATATAATGTATGGTATCCATGACAACAATAAGTCCGCCTTTATCAGCGGATTTTATTGTTATGGAGTCATTATCTTGTAGATGTCTCAGGGCTATTTTCTCTTTATAATTCAGATTATATTTCCTATGGGAACCAGAAACATCTCTATCATCATAATACTTAAATAATTCATCCTCAGTAAGTTTCATACATGCGTCCACTAAAGGATGATTTTGTGGAACAAAATTACTTAGGCTCTTAAACTTATAAGTCAGTTCTGTTGGTACCTGTTCTAATTGTTTATCAGAATCACCATACAGTACTCTAAGCATGATATTCCTAAAAAAACCTTTAAGATCCAATACAGTATCTGTCATTTTGCTCTTACAGGTCGGAATAAAACTTAAACCTTTAAGTAGTGCATTCTCCTCATCTGGTGAAAGTAAATATGAGGAAATATTATAAACTACTGACTCATACCCTTCCCCCACATTTTCTTGAGGGTTTGATTTGGGGTGTATTCGCCTGAGTATTTGCGCTTTTGACGCCCTCGACTCATTGACCGAGTTCGTCTCCCTCCCTTGTCCATTCTGACTGGTAAAGGAAAAGAAATACCCTCACTAATATTGTTAATGTCAGTATTTGAAGGTAGCCTATTTGACTGATCGTTAAACGTTTTAGGTCAAACAACTGGTTGTAACATATGTGTCTTAAGTGGAGACTTTGAAACCCATACTATTGGATACAAATTCTCTTCTTGTTGTTCCAGCACTTCCTGTACTTGAATGCCATTTAAATCATTTGATATTGAATGGACACATCAGGACCTAAAGCAACTACATTATTTGTTAGATCATTGCCTAGGTTCTGTGTAACATTCCCTCCTGTTCTGAGATTAACAGCATCACCATGTACATAATTAACTTTAACAGTAGTTTCTGTTACATTATTAGTCGTGGTAGTTACACTTTCAGCATTTGCAATAGACCGACCTCTCGGAAACGGTCCATTCTGATCAACAGTCTCAACATTTTGTCCATATCTGGGCCACATGAAGACATGACCCAGTTTAGAATCATTGGTGTCCCTTAATATCTTATTCTTCTTCTGTTGTAGCAATTTGCGCTCAAACGCTGCTATGCCATCAAGTAAACTCTCAAACAATGGATTGACTAGTCTGGCAACAAAGTTATTAAATATAAACTCCGTTTTTTCTTTTATTGTGTCTGTTAGCTTAACCTCTTCAGGTTTAAAAAAGTCGACAAGCAGTTGTAAATACTTATCGCTTACCTCCAAGTTAAGCTGTTGCCATCGTGTTAGCAATTCTGAGTAATATGTTCCTTGGGTGGGCATATTAGACACCCGTAGACTTCGCGGCACAATCTTCCTCTCCAAACAATATTGGAAGTGATGTCGCTGAGCCTGTAACCTCTTGAGTTTGAGAAAGTCCTTCTCCAAGTCATCCATCAATTGCTGTAGCCGTTCTAAATCGCCAGTTGCATTTCCAACATCTTCAATGGTCGAACCCAGTTCAAATTGCCAGGAGATGCTTTTTCCACAGGAAAGATATTGCATGAACCTTTTGCGAAGTGCTTTGCTAGCACTATCTCCTCTCTCTGGATTATAATCCAATTAAATTGTACCAAAAGTGTCCATTGCCTTGTTCCAGTGGGTTAATGCAAAAAAGATAATAAATAATGATGCCAAAAAAAGAACAACTGCAAATAACCCACCAGATCAATGCTCTGTCATACACGATAGTAAAAGATATATCCAAAATGTAACTGCTATAACGAAGCAACCAGGCAGTCCACAACAAAACTGAAAAACGTAAAATAGATGTTTATTGCAGGTATAAATTGATGAGCGCTTTCGCTAAATAGCTTCTTCAGATCAATGAAGAATGTCTGTATAAGCACTTGGGACTACTTGAAATGTGTCTTGATCTGAAGAATGTATTTAGCGAAAGCGCTCATCAGTTTATACCTGCAATAAACATTTTTTTTACGTTTTTCAATTTGTTGTGGACTGCCTGGTTGCTTCGTTATAGCAGTTACATTTTGGATATATCTTTTACTATTCTGGTTATATTTTGTGTTTTAATATTTTGTCTGTTCTTCAATTTGTGTTTGAATTCTGGTATCCCACAATTCCACTGATGTGGGTGGGGTTACATAATTATACATGTAATTTTTGGCAAGTTGTACCGACTTCTCTTGGGCTTTGTCCAGATTTTTGATGTTTCTGGGTTGAGAGGTATGGGTAACAACTTATCTAGACTCCAATCTGTTTGATTTTGTAAAGGGTATATTTCAACTCCTGAACCTATTAAGCTTCTTTCAAAAGATTACAGAGGTAGACAGTGGTCACTCCATGCACAGTACCTATCTTGACAAGGCTAAGGCTTGACACTATTTTCTCTGTAAGTATTACTGAAAAACTAGACAAGCTCAATGTAAATCCCACACTGCTTGCTGAATTGCAAATTGGTGACCAAATGATCAAAAGCTGTGAAAGCTGTTGGTACTCTCTCTGAATGTAAAAGTGTAACTAGTGGGGTACATCACAGATTAGTGCTGGGCCCCTTCCTGTTGGCATTTATACTGCAGACATCCTATTCAATATCCCAGAAGTATGGTTGACCAAGTTTGCTGATGACTGCATGCTCGGCAATGTGATCTGTTCATTCACTGATACTAAACAGCTCCAGCACGGTCCAGAATATAGACATACCTGGAGAACCAAAATGCTAAATGCAAAAAGTTCAGTGTAGTAGTATTCAGCAAAAAGCTGTTCCTACCTCAAATGCTATACTTGGGCTCTCCTATTTAAACAGATAATGTAAAAGGAGAGCTGGGTACTTTTGTGGGAAATTTTCTCTCAATAGACCATAATGTTTCCATCACAGTCAAGAAATTCTTCTATCTGACCTAGTTAATTTCCAAATGAATTTCTTCAGGATTTAAAGAAGTCATCCTATCACTGTAGTCTTTCATTATCAATTATACGAGTCCTTTTAGCATGCACAAATTCAAGCATATCACTCAATTGGAAAGGTCACAAAGATTGCTGACCAAGAAAATTAAAGGCATTAAATCCTTCAACTATCCTAACAGATCCTTACACTAAGTAGCCTACAGCTGTTTCAAGGTGACCTGTGTCTCAGTTTTTGAGCCATGAAAAACCCAGTCCTTTTTCTTCACAAAACTAGTGGCTGAAACAACCACACTAAAGACCTAAATCTACACCAACAAAGTAAACAATTCCAGATGGAAGGATAAGTTCTTAACTCAATGTATTCCCAGCCTATGGAATAAGTCACCCCTACAGACAGAAGTACTGGTTTGGCAATTTTTGCAGCTAGTCTTGACAAATGGATGGCCACACAAAAATTTACACTGCAGATATAATGCATGGTCCTGCTCGATTTGGTAAGGGAGCACTATTTTAAGTGCTTGAAAAGGGTAGCAGGAGCTTTTAAATGTGCATACTTAAAGTTCTATATGGTTAGGCTTCTTATGGTCCCTCTGATCACCTGTCTAGCATTGTTCCTATGTTCCAAAATTCTATTACAATACTAAACAGATCCCTTATTGGTTTTAAAACTGAATTTCACTATCTTCAAAGTTCTTCATCTTAAATATAAGGAAGTTCTCAAAACAGCATATGCATATATGTGTGTGTGTGTGTGTGTGTGTGTGTGTGTGTGTGTGTGTGTGTCTTGAACTATTTGAACTATATTTCTCACTCATCTTTCTGTGCTACATGAAAAAAAGTCATAATATTTTAATGTTTGTCACTCATCCTCACTTTCAAAACCTGAAGCATCAGCACTGATAATTTCTCTTGAAAATGCAAAACAATGTTCCAGTTTTACAAGCAGCCTTCATAGCAATGTTTAAAAATTGTTTCATGAATTTAAGATTACAGTCTGTTAAGATTACAAAATTTCTGTTCTCATCTAATGAATTTCCTTGCTATGCATTCATTCATAAATTCACTTCAAATTTTAATTATAGAAGTCCATGTTAGCACAGTTCTCAATACTAAATGTTAACTATATATATAATACTAAATTCATTAACTGGTATACACATCTTTAAAATGAAACATTATTTGCACTGTAATTACTTTTGCCAATTTATCACCTGGACATAGGTCTAAA
Organism: Protopterus annectens; assembly: GCF_019279795.1. Classification (NCBI taxonomy): domain Eukaryota; kingdom Metazoa; phylum Chordata; order Ceratodontiformes; family Protopteridae; genus Protopterus; species Protopterus annectens. The sequence continues at coordinate 65,571,583 of NC_056736.1, read as the reverse complement.
AGCACTCATGGAAAATCCCTAGCACAAAAAGGACCCACGTATACTGTAGCAATCCACAAGTAAGGATGCACTTTCACCTAGTTTCCCAAGAACAATAGGAGAACAAAGAATTAATACTGGACTTCAGGAAGACGCAGGAGATACATCGACCTTTGTAAATTAAGGGGGCATCAGTGGAAAGAGTCAAAAACACCAAGTTCCTGGGGGTGCACATCTCAGATGACCTAAACTGATTGACTCATATTAGCCACACAGTGAAGAAAGCACAACGCCTGCACTTCCTTCAGAAACTGAGGAAGGCAAACTGGTCTCAGTCCATCCTCAAAGCCTTCTACAGGGGGACTATCCAGAGCATCCTCTCAAATAACATCATACTTTGGTATGGTAACTGCAAAGCACCTGACAGCAAGGCTCACCTGAGGGTAGTGAAGACAGCAGAAAAAGTCTTTGGTTCATCGCTCCCATTCATGGATGATCTGCATGAGGCTCGGTGTGTGGGAAGGGCTAGGAAGATAATCAATGATCCCAACCACCCTGCCCATGGCATGTACTTATGCCCCTCCTAGGGCAAACAGTATCGCAGCTTACACTGCAAAACATGTAGACTGAACAGGAGCTTCTTCCCTCTATCCATACGGCTAATGAACTTGAATGCTAGGCATGACAATGAATAATTAGATCAATATGATACTTGCTGTAAAGTATCAGCTATAGTAATCACTCTGGCAAATTGCTTCAATAAAAACTGAGACAGTTGCCCTTATCTCTTATGCTATTACTTCCTGAATGTGCAATAGTCAGAAGTGAGTCACTACTCCATACATGTGATATATGAACATCAAAATATATCATACTGCAACTGAAGTGCAATATTCTAAGCAAACACAATGTGAAGTCATAGTCTTGCAATACCTACTAGTATAATACTAATGTCTTCCTTGTCCAATTGTAGTAATTTATCATGTTAATATTTTAATTATTACTGTAAGTGCATTAGTCTTACTGTCATTCAAATTGTGTGTTCATTGTTATGTCTTGCACTGGTACCAAAGCAATGTAATTTCATTCAGCTTGCATTGCTGTGTATATCTGACTGACAATAAAGTTTACTTTGACTTTGAAAAAGTTTACCCCGCCACTCATGTTCTGTCAAGCAATAGAAATCTATCAACTTTTCTTCACATCAGTCTGATAATTATTCTAAAAAGATGTGATCAAGTCGGATGAAGTACAGAAAAAGAGCACTTATCTGAATCCATTCACAAGATGCAGATTTGTATTAACTGATCTGCATAATTTATATTCATGTTGATTGATATGTACTTAACTAGCCTTCCTTAAATTATCTATTCAGCAACAAGCTCACCATTGTTTACCAACTGTATGTAGTAGACTCATAGACTGATCCTTTCTAACAATGGTTCTGTCACTCCTCACTTTATAAACTGGTATAAACAATGGCACCCTTCCAGTCACTTGGCACTTCACTACTTGTTAGTGAAAGATTAAATAATTTAGACAAAACTGGAACTAAGCTATCATTAAGCTTTATTTTTTTTAATTTGTGGTCTCTTCCCTACCCATCAGCTTTAAGTACTAATGTTTTTGTGACTGCATTAATTTGATCCAAATAATTCAATTAAAATCTAATTACAAGTTTGGTGCACTAATTCAGCCTTCCTGAGCACAGAGGCTAACATACTATCCCATTCAAACCAAGTTACAAGAAGCTTTCCAAAATTCCAGTGTTGTGTTAGACCTCCTATGACCAAATGCCATATGCTTCATTAACTCATGTCTTGCCTGGTTCTGTGGCACACAGGGACACACCCTTGACTGCGACCCAAGTGACATGTGTACAGTTAGTGGCCCTGGCACTAGAACAGCCAGGTGGGAAAGGAAAACAATGAAGGAGTGTGGCCCTCTCACTTCTTCAGGGTAGAGGAGAAGGTTGAGTAACTTCAGTGGCACAATGGGTATGTGCATTTTCCCTGGCGAAGACCAGGGAATCCACATCCCATGCTATAGGGATATTGAGCACAGCTGCTTGAAGGTCATGTCTCTTGCAAAAGTGAAGGAATGTTCTTCACCAACAGTCATTTGCATGTCCCTTCCCTCACACAGCCTAGTGTCAATGGGGATGTTAGGGCACCAAACGAAAAATGATTGCTGCTCTTCAGCTAACTCTCACCTTTAGTTACAAAGAAAAAAATGGGACAAACCGCTGAGAGGGGGCCACTGAGTGACAAGCAGTGGGGACAAATGTTTACCAGAAATGTGTCATGATGTTAGTGCCCAGCAGCAAAAACTCATTACTGCTGCAGGAACTCCGCTGGGCAGCATCCAGCATTATGGAAGGAATGAATGAGGAAGTGCAGGTGTAAGCATACATTTTTACCATTTGTAATGTGCAAATCATGTACAAAATTAATAGACAGCAGAGCAGCTGCAGATGTTTCTCATCTTGACTTTAATAAGGCATTCAATTCACTACCTCAAACAAAGTTTTTTTGAAAAACAGAAAGAGCTGGAATAGGTACATCATTAAAAAAAAGGACTGAAACTTGTTCAGATGGGAGTATACCAACAGTCATTCTAAAATGCACTTTCAACTGGTATACCTTAGAGTTCAATCTTCAGTCTAGCACTATATATGTATGTTCTAACAAATCAGTTAGTACAAATAAAAAAAGTCTCCCTGAAGACATCACAATATCTACCACATCAATATGTTCATAAGCAGGCTACAAGAAAAAAACTCTACAAGTAAAATGGAAAAGTCGCATCAGAGGATTAACAAATAAACTAGACACTTGTGCAATTCAAACTTGGTATGCAGCATAAGGTGCACAGAGCAAAGCTAAAAATGAAGTAGGCTAATCAGGAGCAGAGTGAAAGAGCACAAAATTAGGTAAACATTGTTAGAATGTATTTTTAGGAGTTCTGCATCCAGCAGCAGAGAAATCTTGCTAGAGCACAGTATATAAATCTGAAGACAATTCAAAGAGATTAAAATGCTAGGAGGCATTCGGAGGAAATTAACCTGAGAAGTGAGTGGGATGCAGAGAAAGGAAAGACATGAACTACCTCTCTCTCTTCCATAAAAGTGAAAAAGGGGACAGGTTATAAGACACTGGTACATATGAGAATGTTAAAGAATTCCCAAGAAATCATATTAAAAAAAGCCAGATGATTAATTAGAAGACATAAAAACACTGCGAGCAGCACCTTATTTACTGACTGATGTATTTCATTTTTCATACATCACTTACTTAATTTGTATTAGTTAACTTGGAAGATCCAACTATTTGGAGACCATTTTTACAGGACACTTCAGTAATAAAACAGTTACATATCTTCCACACTGTAAACTACTAGTTATTACACATACAATAAAGTACAGTTGTGTAAGCTGCACTTTCCCATAATAATAGATGTTCAGATTCCTCATTGCTGCAGTAACCTTTAGGCTAGATGGGTTGTATCCTGCCTATGAAGCAACAACTGTCCAGCTTCAGAAGCTTTGTCTCACCCCCTTCCTCCCACAACACATACACACACAGACAGAGACACACACACACACACACACACACACACACACACACACACACACACACACACACACACACACACACACACACACACACCTTCACTCGGACTCCCTGTCTCCCTGTTGGCTAATCCCAAGGAGGGAAATCAGCAGTCAGAGTAAAGATTTCTTCAAGATTTTTTTTGCCCATACAAACAGAAAAGAGCCTAACAATCCTGATACAAACAAATAATAACAAGGAAACATATAAAGTAGAAACACATACACAAAAAAAAACATGTTATATCCCAATTACAGCCATACAAAAGAGTAGGGGATGGGGACTGGGTACAGCTACTGCAGTATTGAGGAATTCAAACATATACTATTATGGGTCAGTTCAGCTTACACAACTGTACTATGGTCATCATTCCCACGGCTGCAGTAGCCTTTAGGCTATATGGGTTGATTTCCAAAGCCTAACTAACTTGGCAGGAAGATGGATAAGGATCCAGGAGACCCTTGAGAATGGTACTAACAAAGCTAGACCTGGAGCTGGGAAAGGAATCCAGTTTGTAATACTTTGAAAAAGTATGTACACAGAATCATGTAGCTCTCTTTAAAATGCATCTAGAGTCCACACCTTTCCAGTATGTTATCAATGACAAGGATTTAACAGAATGTAGCATGACACTGCTGGGAATGGATTTTACCAGTGTAGGAATAACACAGAGCACTAGCTAAGGACACAGGGCATCTCCCTTCTTTGTCCTTTGATAGGAAGTACATAACTGATCAGCTTTTCTAAAAGGTTTAGTTCGGTCAAAATAGTAGATGAGCTGCCTGTGCATGCCTAGAGTATGCAGAATCCTTTCTACCTGTTTTTAAGTTCTGGGTAGAAATCTGGGAGATTGATGGCTTGATTCAAAATAAAAACTGAAACCAGTCTGGACATGAATGTGTGTGTGACGACGTGGGGTGTTATCATCTATGCCAGGAGAAGTAGGGGAGTGGATGTGTGACATATGCCAACATAGCTACCTGGAATTTTGTAAATAATTTTATGTCATTTGTATATCAAACTGATTTGTAGAGATGTTTATGTTGAAAAATGCATTTGTCAAGATGCTTATGTTAAAAAAATGAACAAACAGGGGGTCCAGACTGTATTTTAACTGATGACATGTATATATGTTAACAGAGGATACTGGAAAAGAGAACATGTTAATCTCAGTCCAGCTAACTGTGAAAAATAGTCTTGTCTTTCTTTTGGTTTTTCCCGGTTAGGGGTCGCCACAGCAGAACTCCGGTCCGCTAATGATTGGCAGTAGATTTTCATCAACGCTGAGGTGCCAGCTCGACGTTCAACCTTCAACGAAGGCACGCCCATTTATGCATGTCTTTCAGATGCCCACCCAACCACGGGGAGGACATGCAGATTCCACACAGAAGGCACTCCCCGCACTCCAGCCGGGAATCGAACGGGAGAACCTCCTGCTGTGAGACAACAATGCTACCGCTGCACCACAAGAAATTAAATTAGCTAATTTAGGCCATAAAGATTGCATATTATAGTTCTGACTGCATCCAGAGATGAAATGTCTGTGCCAGAGAATGGTTTATTAGCTCCTGTAGGAAAAGTGGAAGTGTTTTATGGCTTCCAGATGCTATAACACATCTATAAAACAATATAGTAACACGTGCTAAATTCTTGTTCATTTTCTAGCAATGGGGGTAGCATGGGGACCAGAAGTTAAATGACCAGATGTATGTGATGTCATTCTGTAATCTAGGACAAAAATGATGTTTTAATACCAGATGAGAGAGAAGTCTGAGAGCAGTCTGTTTATGGAACCTGACAAAGAAGGACCCCCTCACCTACTTCATATTGCTCTTCTCTAGTAAGTGACCAGGGAATAGTAACTCTCTAGATCAGTCAGGAAATATAGTTAGACTAGTTAAGTATTGTTTTTCTGTATCTGTGTGAATGAATCTATTCGTCTGTGTTATTTTAATATTTCTTGTGACTGAAACTCTGGTGTTTACTGTAAATAGAAATTTAGTATTTGTATCTTCTTTTATTAACAAATATATTTAAACCTTTCATCGTGGGTGGTCCTTTAGAGAATATTTTAAACTTTGAGAGTACTTATATCTATTTGGTGACTCTATGGCCACTCCTGAAAGCCTTACTGCATTGGTCAAACACTATCATTTGTATAAATATCAATTTCACTCAGTATAATTGGGCACCCTTGTAACAGCCTTAGAGTAGTTGGCTTTGGAGTGTCTGGTCATAGTGTAACTACCTTATAGTCTTGGCAGAAGGGGGCATAGCTAGTAAGTCTGTGCAAGCCTTTTCAAGGTGTGTGTGTGTCTGTGTAAAAATCAAATCTCAGAGTGTGTGTGTGTCAGCTGCTTGGAGCACGGACACGAAGCACTGGTTTCACAGAGAGGGTGTTAAAGGACTTAGCTTAGACACTCGGCTGAGGACTCAACTCTACAGATGTGCCAGTGCAGAGTCTCACTGGGGCCCTGGGTACAGAGAAATCCAGACCCTGGACTGAGTGTGTTCCCTGTGTGCTCTTAAGGGAAACTGTGCTTGATGCAGACAGCTGCATCCAGAAATACTGTATCTATTTTTGTTCCAAGTGAACTTCCTTCTCCAGTGTCAGTGGTGAGGATTCAGGCTCCTTGATTACTGGCCGAGAAAGTGGACGTCACAGAGGGGCTTGTTCTTAAAGAGACACTATCCTGGTGAAAAATCAAATAGGGTTTACCAACACTGAGGGCTTGTAATCCAGATATGCTTCTTGCAGACGTGAGAGCAATGATGGGTATAGTTTTCCAAGTCAAGAAACTTAAATCAGCTTCTCCAGCACAAAGTTGAGATCCCAAGAAGGACTAACCTGTTTATGAGGGGGTCTAAAGTATTAAACTCCTTTCAGAAATTGTTTTACCACAACAAGAGAAGAAATGGGAGGGGATCCATGAGCAAACATGCTGCAATAGCTACAAGATGAACCTTTACAGATTAATAAGTGAGGCCAAAAGAAAGTAACTTACAAAAATATTTGAGCACGAATTGTTCAAAATCCCTACAGGCCCCTGGTTATTGATTAGGTAACAACAAGAAAATAATTTCCACTTGCCAATATAGGATTTTCTAGTAGCAGGCTTTCTTGCCTACTTTAGTACCTGCTGCACATCCTCATGAAATAAGTGCTTAAAAGGTATTATAACTGAATCATCCAAGGCAGTCTACTGTAGTAGATTGAGATGAGGAGTGTATCAAATTCCCAGTTCTTCTTTGAGTAGATCCAGTTTGTGAGGAAGCATGTGATACGTTCCTTTAGCCAATTTCATAAGAAGGGAGAAGCAATGTTGCCTGGGCCAAAAGGTGGCCCGCAATGATTTTTGGAGTGTACTTCTGAATCTTCAAATTTATCCTGGATATCAGTGGAAAGGGTAGAAATGCATAAAAAAAATTCCCGTCCAATGGAATGCAGATGCAAATGGATCTGTTTTTAGGTTTGCTTGCAAATAGCCTTGGAGCAAAATTTGTTTAGTTGTCTGCTTTGAAAGGAGGCAAACAGATCTATTTGAGGAGTTACCCATAAATGGTTCAGGTCTTGGAAGACTGCTAGTTCAATTTCCATTCATGAGGGTCTGCCCTGTTCTTGTACAGCTTGTCTACCATTGTTTTGTTCTGATGGAATGCGAGATGCTTTTAGGAATACGGACCACTGAAGAGCAACCTCCCAAGCCATCACAGGTAGCCTACAAAAGGGGTATGACACTGTACCTCCCCTGCTTATGTATCACATGACTGTAGTATTGTCTATAATCACTTGAAGTGTTCCTGGGGACCACTGGTGATAGAGAGACATGAAGGCATAGATCACATCCAACATCTATTTTATGTTGATCTATTTTGGTCTGATAGAAAGACTCCACAGATCTTGCACCTTTACTCCCCTGAAAACTGCTCCTCAAGCAAAATCTGTGGTGAGAGATAGGTTTAGGGGTCTGAGGAGAGAAGGGAAGACTTGGGTTTGGTTGAATGTGTTGCCTTTGCCAATGCAGTTCCCTTTTTATAAAGCTCTACACTGGAATTTGATACTCCAAAGAATGCAAATGCTGCATCCATGTGCTTTTCAGAAACCACTGCATCTTTCTCATTTGTAAACTGGCTAGGAGAATCATGAGAATCACAGAAGCTATAAGCCATAGGCTTCTGAGAAATTCTCTTGCAGAAGTTTGAGACTGACTGGAGAAGTTCAAGAAAGACTTCAGATAAAAATCCAAGTTCTCTCGTATCAAAATGGTCTTCTGAAGATAAGTATCTAGAAGGCAACTCAGAAACACAATCCTATGAGATAGGGTCAAGGAAGATTTAAGCAATAACCCACGACTGGGTGTGAGCAAATCAAGCATTACCCACACTCAGAAGTGGGTTACTGCTATTATACAATGACTTTATTTTAAGAAAGAAATTGCTTACCTTTCTTAAATAATGTGTTTGTATAATGGCACTGTAGTGGTCTTCCATGTTCTGCTGCCTTTTCTGATGTAATACGCATGCATATAGGACTTGCGTTCACATGGTTGCACAATACATCAGTGCTGATCAAGACAAACAATAAAAAAAGAGCATTTTTGTTGTTTTTTTTTTATTTTTTTATTAATGCAAGAAACCTGGACAAAGCTAAACACAGGGGAACAAAGGTACAAAACAGGGACAGACTGCATTGCTCTTATGAACTTAGGAAGTTACTGGACCAATAGGTTTTGTGTTAGCATGCATTTTCTGACTGATATGAAGCCTAAACCTCAATTATCTGCCATTATTTAATGACTTCCATCCCCAGTGGCTTGCCAGAAAACTTTTTTTTTTAAATCTGGAAAAGACCAAAACTATAAGGGAAATATCTGGACATTCTGCGAAGATCCGGACAACTGAGAGGTACAACAGTCTACTGAGATTTAAGCAGGGACAGCTCACAAATACAAGGAAAATCAGCCAAGTTTCTGTTTTTTTTTTTTTTTTTTTACTTTTGCAGAATGTATGTGATGTTTCTTGTATTTTGCTGTGCCCTCTGTAGCATAATCCAACAGAAAAGTTTGGCCATTAACGATACTTCGGTGGCTGGACTTTTTTCTATTGGTATAATTATAACAGGCACATTGGTTGGGCTGTCCAATCAATTTGTACATTTTTGAATACTAATCAGAAGTTGCTGCATAATAAGCAATAATCCATGACTAGGTGTGGGTGCACCCACACCCAGAAGTGGATTATTACTATTATACAATGACATTATTTAAGAAAAAAAAATGCTTACCTTTCTTATATAATGTCTTTGTATAATGGAGCTGTAGTGTTCCTCCATGTTCTTCCTTGTTTGCTGATGTATTGTGCATTTGTATGGGACTTACATTCCCATACTTCTACAGTACATCAATGCAGTGCAGGAGAAGCAACAGAGAAGACAGAATCTCCATTGCTGATTTTTTTTTTTTACTGAGCTTTTACAAGGGACAGCGCCTAAACAAAAGGAAAGTCAGAAACATTTCTGATTATTTTGTTTTGCAGAACACACCTGATTTTTCTCATATTTTACCATCCTGTAAGCATATGCCATTAGAAAAGTCTAGCCATTCAATGGTACTTCAGCAGATGGACTTTTTTCTAGGGTCTATATATCATATATTCGAAATTCCAAAATGTCGAACACCATATGTTCGAAATTGGAATTTCGAATATTGAAAACATTGACCGCTCAGAATAGCGGATTTTTTCCTAGGGAAAAAATTTGCTGTTCCGAGAAACATACATCCAACACAAGCACACCAAAATAAATAAACCACGCACATACATTTAACAAAACCCAACTCCACACTAAACCACTCATACATTACTAACTATCCACTTACCTTAACCCGCACCCTAACCCTAAGGTCCGTAACTATCGCACACATACCCTACAAATCTATACACAAACTAATTAATACACACACACACACACACACACACACACACACATACAGTTAACAAAAACAACCCTACACTACACCATACATACATTACTAACTATCCACTTACCTTAACCTGCACCCTAACCCTAAGGTCTGTAACTCTCGCACCACAGTGGAGGAAATAGCGAAGCCACAGAATGGCCCACTGAAATCTTGCCCTAGGTAAGATTTTGATGTTCTGGGGCTTCGCTATTTTCACCATTCGATATTTTGGGTTCGATGTTTTCACATTCGGCATTGTACCTCTTCGGAATTTTGATATAGACCCTTTTTTCTATTAGTATACGTTTAGTTTACAATGGGCAAGCTGGTTTGGCTGTCCAACCAGCATGCTCGTTTTTGAATGATGACCCATTCTTGTATAATTTTCAATATTTATCTGGAAGCCCATATTGGTCAAAAGAGACATACCCACGTTAATAATGCTTGACATCTGGATAAAAACGCTGCAAAGATGAGCAAGATGTCTAAATAAGGAAAAATGTGAATGCCATTTATTCTGCAATAAAGCTATGACTGGAGCGAGGCATTTTATAAGCACCTCTAAAGTTGTTGTTAAACCAAAGGGTAATGCAGAGAACTGATAACATGACCCAAAAACAGAGAACCTTATGTCCTAAACCCTATGGCTATGGGAATGTGGCAATAGACATATTTTAAATCTAGTGTTAATAAGTAACTCTTAGAGGGAATGAGGAGTAACAGGTGCTGCATGGTCAACCTTTTTGAATTTTAACTTTTTCACATACAGATTTAGAAAGGAAAGATCTAGTACTCATCTCCAAGAGGCCTCTTCATTTGATAAGAGAAACATTCTGGAATAGAAGCCTTTGCCCCTTTGACCTATGGACACTAGTTCTATGACTCTGAGTGTGTAAAGACTGAAGAACCTAAGGGAAAAATTCTGTTTGGTGAGGAATTCCCCTGAAAGCTTTTTTTTATCGAGTGCTATTTGTAACCCTCCTGCACCACTTTTAGCATGCAAGAATCTGAAACAAATCTTTTGCCAACTGTGTGTGCAAAGAACCAGTTTGTAGGACAGATTTGTTGGGATACTTGCTAGAGAAGACAGAAGGTGAAAAGAATGCCAGTACAATCATTATTTATTGTTCTGTCCTTTTTCCTGAAATGACCCTGGTTTATTTCCTTCAAGCCATCTCGTTTTAGCACCTCATTTGCCAGAACATGGCTGTTTTTGCTTATTTGGATTTTTTTCTTTTTTTGTGCAACACAAGAAGCCCTGTAAGCTTTGTATTGCAATACACAAAAAATATGATTAACTTCCTGAATCAATTTCCTCTCTTCACCATATTGAGAACCTTGCTAAGGTAAAAAAGAAAATATTTTCTTTACTGTAATTATTTCTTCAGATGAATTTTTAATCTTTTTTTTTTTTTTTTTCCTTAATATGAGTTCATGTGGAAGAGCAGCTGGAAGGCAGAATGTCTGCCCATTTTAATGGTCTCTTGTCCCACTTACCTCGAGAAGGATCTCTTGGAGTGTCTCCCAGACCTAGAGAAGATTGTTTTCCCATACTCGTATCAGACAATGGAAAGGCCAAAGAGGACATATCTGATCCCAGATTCATGACAGCTGAAAAAACAACATCAGAGGAAGCCAGAGAGGTGACTGAGTGGTTGGCGGAACAACCAATAGCCAAAGGCACTTCAGGTTCATCCACTGTCAGCTGAAGCATAGACAGAGTCTGCAGCAATGACAAGGATTCCTTGTAAACAACATTTTTTTTCTTCTTCTAGATGCAGCAGAAAAAGAACAAGCAGGATCAGAATAAGTGTCAATGCTACAGACGAGGAAGATGAGCTAAAGCAGTAAGCATTGCCAAAGTCAGTCAGTTTGAAAGTAACTATAAGAAAGGTAGGTCATCACGAAGTAGGCACAGACATTACACTGACACATACGTTTCTGCTCATCCCAACAATAAAACATTTTTTCAAAAAAAGAAAAAATCACAGTTTTCACAAGCAGTACATAAATTCTCACAAAAAAATAGCCCAAATTAGATTAACAAACACTAATAACTAAGAACAGCTTTCCTTTACATGAAACTTCCAATACTGAGAAAACAGTTTTTAAAAGGGGAAATATACATTTTTTTCCTAAAAGGGCAATAATTTGTGTGTAGAGACCACTCTCAAATGGGACATATCTAGCAGAAACAAAGCTCCTAGCCAATAGCCCCACCTGAGAAACTTGAGAGTTGCTTCTCAGCATGACAAAAAAGTACTGAAGAAATCTTCCCCCTGCTTCTAATTTCCCTCAATCAGTAATCACAGTGAAGTTGTGGGGAGGGAGCCAGCGCTTTCTGAAGCAGGCAGGTTGTTGCCTAGTAAGGAAACAACCTGTATGGCCTAAAGGCAACTGCAGCAATGGGAATGATGATCATTTAGTGATTCAGTTACATGTATGAGCTGCTACACATGAGATAAATGTGGACAATTAAGAAAGAACAGAAATGATCATTGCTTTTATAAGTGAAAATTAAAAGAGAGAGTCATCTGCAGGCGGATGTAGCAGCAAGCAGTATCAGCTCTGTGACAAAGAGAGATGGAACACTGACTGTGCCCAGAAGATCCACTTTCATTTAATGTCTCAGGCATAGGAGGAGCTGGATGGAGTGGGAGGAGTCACAGGAAGCAGCGATTGTGTGCTCACCCTTCCTGAGGCGAGAGTATGGATTTCCTTTAGCTGCATAAGCACATACTGGTGAAAGGCCCAGCGTTTTGTGCCCTATGCAGAGTGACTCAAAAATAAAAGCTTAGCATTATGGGTGTGTGGAAGCGTAGATAAGCACTCTGGCTCAGATTGGCAGGCAATGCACTGTGCTTACAAATCAACAGTGTGAGGACTGTACGACAGTTACATTAAAAGTCTCCCAGCTTCTGGCAGGACATCTTACTCTTGCGTCACCTTCCTTATCATCCTTCAATAGTGAGAATGAGAGGAGCATGAATGGGCAAATAAGGAAGCAAGCAATGATGGTTGCTGGGAGTGACTAGTTACCCAAAAAAAATATATAAAAATAAAAATATCAAGCAGAAAGAGGGGAAACTGACACATGGTCATCCCTGGGAGTGTCCATGTGTGTAAAAAGGTGATAGAATACATATTTTGAACTAAAGATAAGTGAATTAAAACAGAACAAGTGGAAAATGATAATGGGATCCTCTCTTACATATTACTTATTTATTTAAGCATTTGTTAAATGGGTAAGTGCACCGAGTTGATTAGCCTTTTCAAGCATGACCCAGGTCATGTGGCAAATAAAATATTTTATACAAAGACAAAATTCAAAAAAAATAATTAATGCAGTTTCTCAATACCACAACAGTTGCATGTAAGATAGGAAAACCAATACATATTTATAGGATAAAAGATTTTCCTCAAAGGAAAATTAAAATTACAAGAGTTAAGAATGGTGTAACGGAAAGTGCAGAAACAGTAAGCAGTGATATTATTTTGGTGTATATGTAGATAATAGAAAGAAGGATGAGAATATAAATGGGGAAAGATATGGTAAGTATTCCAAATAGCAGAGAGATCTGTAATTCAAACACATGTAGTCCATACGAAATTGTCTTGCTGTAGGAGGCACAGAAGCATAATTAAAGAAAGTATGAAGGAAAAAGTGGTGGACACAGTAGAAGGGGATTAATGGAAAATGGCTAACTGAAAAGGGGGGGTAAACTACTGCTAAGTGGAGTCTACAGTTTTTGCTGTCAGGTTAAAGGCAGTGCTGTTGGGGCTATGAATTGGTAGAAGGGGCATATGTCCTCCTCCAAAGATCACATTAGATGTGAGATCATGCTGCAATCTCATTCAAATGCCATTCAAAGTTATTAAGTTTTGATATTTTAAATTTTTTGACTCTTGGGGAAGCCATCTACTCAATGACGGTAACTGGGTAAAACTGGAACTAATTTGTTACCTGAAATCAACTGGGGAATGCATATCTTTTTGTGAATAAATTGGTCCATGGATAACCTCTTTGCTGACATCCATCCAATCTTCTAAAAAGAGTTAAACAAAAGTAGATCTGTGATTAGACACTTGTGGAACAAAGCCCTCCTGAACAATCTTTATGGATTTATATACTATGCCTAGCTGCTGCTGTGCACCATATCCATTTTTTACATCTTTGATCAGAAGGCTCTAAATCAAATGAATGTATGTGAGTTCCTAATCAACCATTTTAAAATGTTCACTATAAAGGGACATTTATTTCATTGCAGGAAAATGCTTGAGAAAGTATCAATAACATGCTTCCAATACTGCACAAGCACTTGAGTGGGTTTCCACACTCAGTGCTTCATCTTACAAACACACATGTACACTATCACATGTATTGTTTACTGCCGCCAAAGGTTTTCATTTTCAACAACATTCATGCAGTTCAGTTTTTGACAAGTTTGTTTTGTACCTGTTCTGGGTTGCACATTAGCTCAGCTGTTAGTATTACTGCCTCACAGTGCTTGGTTCTGCAGTTTGGTTCTCAGCTAAAGCACCTTCTATGCAGGAGAATGTATGCCCTCTCTGTGTCCAAGTAGGCTTTTACCAGCTACTCTGATTTTCTCTTCTCCATATCCAAAATACATGCTTGCAACAGAAATGTTAATTTGCCAAACTGCCCACAAGTGAATATGGCATGCATGAGTATGTATGCAAACTGTGTAAAGGCACCGGAAACCAGCAGATCCAACACAAAGAGAAACTTTACTCAAGCCACAAAGGAACACACATCACATAACAGTGATAGAATAAAGTAAAACTGATGACGTTTAGTTAGACAAAAACGTAAGGGGAATTTGTTTTACAACATTATTCTATCACTGTTATGTGCTGTGTGTTCGTTTGTGACTTGAATAAAGTTTCTCTTTGTGTTGGATCTGCTGGTTGTCGGTGCCTTTACACAGTTTACAAGTTCTGAATTTGGGCACTGCAACCACTTTATTTTGGTTATGAGCAAGTATGTAGCTGTGTTCTGTGATCCACCAGCACCCTATCCAGAATTAGTTTCTGCCTTGTGCCCACTAAGTGCCAGGATTGGCTCTGGTTACCCTGCAGGGAATCAGTGAATGAATTCATGTTCTAAATGCACTATGAACCCACGGAGAAAACAGGTTTTACCACTATCTGTAGCAATCCTCTAAGGGAATGCTTTTGCCACTTTTTCATTACCACAAAACAATATAAAAATGAACTTGACAGATCTGTGTGTGGGGGCGGGGGTTCTAGTGCTACTTCTGCTATAATGACATCAGAAAGAACTACTACGCAATTTAACTGACATTTACTGGTTTCTTGCTTCCACATCCAACAGACTGCTTATTCATGAGCACCGAGACAAAAAAAAGTTAAGTCCTTAAAGTGGGGAAGATTTAAAGTCACGCGGTGTGGACATCAGCAGAAGCAATCTTCCTCATTCCCTAATGTCTTCACAGAAAAGTACAAGATGGGCAACCTTTTAATCTCAATATGAACTCTGCCTCGTACCAAAGAATTCATCATAAATTGAATGCATCTGTCATTGTCACCAGCTGTAGTGTTTAGAATGCAATACTAACAATTCATGCCTAAAATATGCAAATAGCTTGGAAGTGCAACTCAGTTGATAAAAATAATAAATGCCTGCATAAATTACTCTCGGGGAAAACTGTCCTTATTCTTTTTACACATTATATTTCACAGTGCTGGTACTACCACTTAAAAGTCATTAAAGCTTCTATCAAAACATGGCCTTTATCAGCACTTCAGTCCTGCAGCCTTCGCTGATGAGCACTACAAACTATTGGCAGTGGTGGAAACATTATTTCCAAAAACATTTATGTCACTTCTACCCCACATTTTTTAACAGCAGCAGCACAACTCAAGGGCTACCAAATCTGTAAACCAATCTGCAATGGTATGATGGCTGGCATCTGATAATTTATATTTCAGCATTTCTAACAAGACTTGACCACATTCAGAATCTAATTTGCAGCTAAAATGTTTCTCTCATTTCATTTCAGAAAGCTAGTTAACAACTTAAGTGTTTCTTTCATTCCACCTCACAGTGACAGAATTTTAGCGCTAGAAGAGTTAAAGCTTTCAGTCTATTAATGCTGAAGGTGATGTAGAGGTTATGCAAATACATTTAAAATGTTAAATAAATCTTGGGTTTAGCTGACTGATGCTTCATAAACAGTGCAGCTGTCAAAAGGATATGGACATCTTTGTCACAAACTTGTCATGCACGTCCTCTGCAAGGGGAAAGGTCTCTAAATCCTTCTCAAGCTGTTGAAGCTGCTTTTCCATCTGCTTCAGGTTCTTCTCCAAGTTTTCTGCTGAGACTGAAATTAGAGAATATTAAACCTTTTGACATGTTAAAAGTGAAATTACAAAAATGCATGTGGTCTTTAAAGTGCCACCTACTGCAAAGCATTCATCAAAAAAATTAACAAATCAACACTGCAGCTGCAGAGTAATACTTGTTAGAAGCATCACCCCCACCCCAAAAAAATGATGATTAAATATACACACGCACAGCTGATGGCAACAAGGGACTTAGGAAGCTGTAATTCCCTGCAGGGAATCTAATAATGCTATAAACCAGGCTCTCATGGTTTTATTAATGCTTCATCACAACCCCCAAGAGAGAATTAGTTTCTAATCCCTTGTAAGCAAGCACTGTTTTATGCAATAGTTACCAGAATTGATTATTTTGATTTTGTTTTTACTCTTCAGAGGTCACAAATTAAAACAACTGTGACTGCCATAAACAGAAGGGTATTAGAGGCATTTACTATCATAAATAAGCAAATAATACAGTACTATGTAATAAGACCATTTGTTAATCTTAGTAGTAACAGATAAAAAGACAGACACATGAAAAATGTAAAACAATTTAACATTCTTGGCACGATCTGTAAAGAAAATGGCAATTAAAAAATGCATCAAGATGACTTACATACATACCACTGGTATTATTCTAAGTGGCAGGGGTCAAACCTCCACAAAGCTGCTTCAAGATTTTGCTTTCAATTTTAAAAGGACATATTTATAAACAAAGTTTAATATAGCAGCTAATAGGAAATATTAATGTGGTATTACGAAGTTATTCAACAGTATTTCGCTTCATTTCAGTTAAATACACCGTTGCATTATATCTACATACTTTAAGACAGCTTCATGGTATGACTTTTATAAAATCTATTTGGATCACACTCTTGTACATTCTTTCATACAATTTTGTTCACAAAGCCACGTGAAAGAGAATTCCTAATGCTTCTCTTCAGATTCCTGGATTCTAAACATACACTCACAATTTTACACAGTTTTCAGACACCATACAAAAGCAAATGACTGTAAAAACACTTAAGACCAAAAATCTCTTTTGTCAATATAATCTACTTAAACTATTCAACACACAGGTTAACCAGCTTTTACAGTGCAGCACCTTTTTTCAATAAAAGAAGTAGAATCAGACTAACACATGTAATGGGTACTTGCCATTAGGCCAATCGGAACACAATCTACAAATAACAGAGTGCTGCTAATCAAAACACCTTCTTTCTGATCATATAAAAGTAGCTGCTATCTCAAATAATCCAAATGATTAAAATCAGTGGCTGTGCAGCTTATAAGTTTTTGCTCTTGGACAAGATGCTTTAAAGTATCTGTGATCTTCCTCCAAACCAACATGAACTCAATCCAAATTCAGCAATGCAGGGAGGTAACTAAAATGAAGTCTGACACATTTTGTCTCAGCTTTATTGTCTGAACTTCCAAGTAAAGATCTGCTGAGATTTTTTTTTCCTGAAGTGTTCTGCTGGAATTCTCTTAAAAATAAAAACATGTACATGCAATTTAACAAGTCTGCATGAAAACAAACTGACACAGCTGTTGTGCTATTTCCAGTAAAGCACAAACAAAATTAAGTAAAAAAACAAACTCTCTGTGATTTGTACATCGAGATGACTACCCACGCTACAAGGTGCCGCACAGAAATTCAGAACTGATAAAGGAACAGACCAGTTTGCTGAAAGACATCAACACCGCTGCCACAGTGTTAACTAACCTTTTTATAATGATATTTAAGGGAAGGCAGTATTTAATAAAACAAGAAATGTGAAAATGCTGTTAATGTTTTTAAAAGGTGAATTTTTATTTATTTAGACTTAACTAGGATTCAATCCTCCGCAGTAGAGTGGCGTTCGAAAGACATGCGTAGAATGGGCGTGCCTTCGTTGAAGGTTGGGCGTTGAGCTGGCACCTCGGCACCATAAAAAAAAATCTACTGCCAATCATTAGCGACCGGAGTTCTGCTGTGGCGACCCCTAACCGGGAGAAGCCAAAAGAAGAACTAGGGTTCAGTCCTGATCCATGAGGCCCTGCTTTAGGCTCAGACACAGACAGCAATGTATTGTTCCATAGCCCCTGCTGCCAGTACTCTACAATACATTTGAAATAATGTCTCAGCTTAAAGATACTGTTATATATTTTGCTGCCCAATAACATTATGAGAAAAGAAAACTAGAGACACTGTAGTGCATGTGATTTATAGTCAGAGACATGCGCAAAAAAAAAAAAAAAAAAAATCTTTGCAAAGAACTGCCTTTAGGTCCTTACAGTTTCCCACTGCAAATTTTATTTTAACTATCTGTGCAATTAAACTAATTTTATTTATTCTATTCATTGCTCAGTTTCTTGTTTTGCTGTATGGTATATAGGCAATTAAGCACTAGTCTGGCAGTTGTGGCAGGGGGTTAAGTCTGTGAGATGTACAGGGTTTGATTCCTTCAACTCTCATTTGTCTGCTGTGTGACCTCGAACAACTCACTTAATCAGACAGTGTGCATTGGGGCAGCTGAGAATTTGAGCTAAGCTCCTCAATGGTCCCCAGGACTGCAAGCCTGGTAACTAATTATGCACTTATAACAAACCTGAATGTGAATCATCATGAAGATATCAAAATAAGTTACAGTAAAGAAGAGCCGGTTAATATCAGATTTGTTTTGACAGGATACCGTAAGAAAACAAAAAAGCACATTAAAAACACTGAATAAATGTAGCTTACCTGGTACTAGGCTTAGAATGGCGTATGCTCTTCGACATAAAGGCTTTAAATGAGACATAGTGCAGACTGTTTTCACCCATTAGTATTTGGATAAACAGCAAGGGTGGAAAAAACTTAAACATATCAGGAAAAGAAATGCATGGCATTCACATTTATGCGCCATTGATGTAAACTGTAGATGCACAAGGTAAACTGCTGTGTAATCCACAGATACAAAAAACATGCTCAAACAGTGGGTTTTGGGTGATTCACAACATTCAGACTACAAACAGGCTTGTTCCAAAACACCTTTTATGGGGATATGGGAAACCCCTTGCAACTATAATTGGATCTGTGCACTAGAGTTGGCCATATAAGCACATCTTTGAAAATAATCTATGAAATAGGTTCAACCAAAGGGCCGGTTCATCAACTAACATCTCAGTGCTAGCCATAACACTTTTTAACATCACATTCTCGCCAACAAATGTATCCCAGACCATACCAGACAGCTCTTTCACCCGTGATAAGGGACAAACTGATTTCTACAGTTTATAGTTATTAACCAGAGTTCCACCAGATCTTCCTGCAAGAAAATATGAAAAAGAGGTTTCTGTTATGTTATAAAGCTCATACACACTGCACTTCCCACATTCCACTATATACATAACTGAGAAGTTCAAGAAATGCAACCATACTTAAAGGGGCAGGATGGAGATTTAATACATTTCAGAAGCTGGTTTCAGAAGGCTACATATATACTGCGCACTACAAAGTAACATTACATTGACAGAGTTTGTAAACAGATCCAACTAATGGGATATATTAATGCTCAGTATCTGGAAACAGAACCGGGAAGAGGCAAATATATGTAAAAGCAAAGAAATGTCCAAGAGATAAAGCTCTTCAAAGAAAGCCCTGTTGCTAGAAATCAGATCTAAGCAAAAGCCCTGTTGCTAGAAATCAGATCTAAGCAATTGATTTTTTTTAAACTACTGCAAAGAAGATAAGTATTATAGAGTCCAGTGCTACAATAAAGTCAATGCCAAATAGCAACAGGGAGTTGTTAATATTAAAAGTAAGCCATGTGAAGTAGAAGACAAAACAAGCAGGTTAATCAGGGTTAAGGCTATATATACATATATGCAACTGAAGGTCATTGATCACGTAGTGAACCAAATTCTGCCATCACCCATCTACCATCACTTCTCTGAATAACAGTGCTGCTCACTTCCTTCAGGGATGTATAAGCCCCAAAGACCTTATTCTGTCTCCAAGCAGGCAGCATACAGCATTTATACATCTTTGCTGTTTTAATCCATTCGATACAAATCTCTTTAATGATATATGCTTAACTAACATATGCCATTTATTAACTGAACTCATCCCTCTAAGTACCAGCAGGGCTGACTCCTTGATATTTCTTGAGTAGGAGGCAAAAGAGATCTTGCTACATGATAGTCAAACTTTGTGCCATCTGTGTGGTGTGATCATTAGAGATCTGAACTGAGAACTTGTAATCAGTCCATCCATCCACAACCCCTTTTTCTCATATTTGCATATGGGATCGGAGTGAGTGTCACTTCAACAGTGACAATCCTCTAGAGACAAGATTCACACCACTGGTGACTAAGACACACACACACCCACACACACCTCTGGCTAATTTAGTGTGTCCAATCCACATGCTACATGTCTTTGGAATGTGTGGAGAAAACCATAACACCCAGAGAAAACCCATGCAAATACAAGGAGGACATGTAGACTGTATACAGTAGGCATCCCAGCTGAGAATCGAACCAGGGACCCTCTTGCTGTGAGGTGACATTATCTTCTGCACCACCTTATAATGTCTCCAGAAATATGCTGTACACATAAAGGGAAACTAAAACTAGGAATCTGAATTAAAATTGAAATGCTCCACAAAAGGTGTACACTTTTTTTGTTTTAGGAACAAATCTTAAATTCAGCAGCATAGCAAATTTAAAGTAGCACTGGCAGTTTTAAGGAAATCCAATGAAGCACTACAGGTTGACACACAGAAAATTTACCCAGGCACATTTCTAGCATAAATGCTGAATGTGAGGCATGTAGTGCAAATCATTAAAAATGGAAAAGATAACCCTGGTTTGTACATGTGATACAAATAAGGCCTTTTTTCAAACAATTACATGTCTCATGCCAATATGCCGGCTCAGCACTCAGATGACATAATCTCTCCTCCTTCCACTTAATAAACCTGTCAACAGAGTAGAAAGCTGCTAGGGAATCATAAGAGTTCCCCATTTCAGTGCAGCAAATTTCAGTGCTTGTAAAGATGTAAGTAAAATGATAATGCGGGCCACAAAAGCAAATCAAAAAGACCCTGGCAAACCAAAGTCTTAAATGTGCAATACTTTAAAATATTCTTTGAAGAACGGCCATGAGAAATATGCAAATAACCACTGAAAAATATTCAGGCTTTCCAGATGAGTAACTTCTAATTGTTAGTCAACAAGGAACGACGACAAACCAAAAAGAAGTTAAACCAAAAAAACTGTTCCACCGATAACCAAGACAAGTTCAAAATGCTGCACACGAAAGATATAATCCAAAAGATATTTATTTATTTAAGCAAAACGCCTATCTTGCTTTTCGTCAGTGTCATCCACTAACTTCCTCAGAAATATGAAAAAGTGCGCCATTTCCACAATTGTTTAAATACTGAAAAGTGACGTCATTTTCTAAACAAGACAGTGCAACATTAAGGAATTGGTATGGCAGATACAATTAGATGCATACCATTATCCAGGTCTTAACAATACTTTGTCTTTAGCTAGTGTTTTAAAATTAAGGAGTTTAAAAAGATAATTTTATGAGGCGTATTTGTAGTATTTTAAATTTTAGATTAGTTAGATGATGTCCACAATGTTATTTTGATATTTTATAAACAAAATGTTTATTGGTTTTAGTTATAAGCCAGAATTGGTATATGCTGTATTTTATATAAGTGATAAAGTACATATATATATTTATGTTGTGATGTTTGGGTATATTGGATGCACTGTCTTGTTTAGAAAATGACATCACCTTTCAGTATTTAAACAATTGTGGAAATGGCACACTTTTTCAAATTTCTGAGGAAGTTAGTGGATGACACTGACGAAATGCAAGATAGGCGTTTTGCTTAAATAAATAAGTATCTTTTGGATTATATCTTTCGTGTGCAGCATTTTGGACTTGTCTTGGTTATCAGTGGAACAGTTTTCTTGGTTTAACTTCTTTTTGGTTTAACTTCTAATTGTTCACTGACTTTTTACTTTTTATAAGCCTTTATTGAGGCATTCAGTCCAATAAAGCCAAATCTCATTAGCTGTACACAATATGTTTCACCCTCTTTTTAGTGGCTTGTCAATACAAAATAAGTGGAAAGGTTGGTTAGTTAAACAAAAAAAAAGCCTTATTATTTAGGGTGACTGCAAAAATTCCAAACTTAGGAATAGCACAAGTAAAAAGGTCACAAAGTAAAGACATAAGCAAAGACATCAAAAAGATCCAGCAAACCAGAGTCCTCACACTGTATGTCTAGCAGTTTGCACAGAGGGTTAAGACTGCAAGGTCTAGTTTTTCTTATACTGGATTCAATTCCCTCAGTCCTTATTTGTCTACTGTGTGACCTTCAGCTAGTCAGTTAACTACACATTGCTCCTAAGTGTACTCGGTGTACCTACCTGTTTAACAAATAGATATTAATACTTTAAAACTCTGCAGGAGGCCCATGGGAAATGAGCAAATGACCCCTGAAGGCATAGCCGGCCTTAGGCATAGGCCAACTAGGTGGCCGGCTAGGGTGCTGCCTTAGCAGAGGCACTTTTCCAGTAATCCGGATGGTGTAAACAGACCAGGATGGGGGTACCAGGTGGTGTTGGGGGTGTGTGTGCTGTGGAGCCCTTTTGCCTAGGGCACCACTTGACCTAAGGCCAACTCTGCCTGAAGGGCATGTAAATATTTCAGCTACATGGCTTCTGAATGTTTTTTTTTTTTTTTAAATAAATCAATATCCTCTCTCCTAAACCCGATAATTTTTTTTCCTTTAATTTTAATCACTGCTGCAAGACTTCCCAAATAGTTCTCCTTCTTGTACTCCATCACCTCATTCATTCCTTTCAGGACAAAAGGCGAGCATCGCTGGACTAGATGAAAGAATTACAGACCATCTGTTCCCATTTGGGAAGCCTTACCAGCCCATCCATTTCTCTGACTGGTGATGACGGGCATTAGATAGAAGGTCAGATGATGGTTCTGCAGTAGTACCTTCTCCTTCCTAACTCCTCCCAGTAGGTAGCCCTGGACTCTCCAGTAGCTGCCAGGTCAGGGAGAGGCATGTGTACTTCCACGTATGCTGAGCTCCAGGATTCTGCTCTACTCTCACTATTATAACAGCATTAGCCTGCTCAGCCTGTGCCCTGAGCAATCACCCACCATTCAATAAACCTGCTCTATAGATTACCTGAGAGGCAAAAGGATAAAAATAAATTAGATTGTCATAGCTACCCTGACTCAGAAACTGGACTGGAATTTCATCACACAGGGTATTTAAGTTAGGTCTTTGCTTTGCAAATTTGTTTCAGAGTAACTAGAAATCCCTCATCCCTCTCAACACAGCTTGAGGCAGCACTTACGAAGTCATGTTATTCACACACAGTGTACTTTGGTATCAGAAACACCTTTCAATGCCATTATACCACAAGCAAACATTAAGAACTGCTTGCAGTGCTGTTGTTCTCTTGTGTATAATTACTAGTATAGATTACACTTTAAAGGCCAATGTATAGGTGTGGAACCAACATTTATTGAAAAATAGTCAGCCAGAAGATACGTTGGTATATTTGCATGATATACTTCCTGCAGCAACTGCCTGAAAAGAATACAGGCTTTGCAACCCTTGACTTCTTTGCCCAGTCATACGACCTGCCCAAAATCTGTTTGCGGCAAATTTTGTAATTGTAGCATACAATTCGGTCTTCTAAAATCATGGAGTTTACTGTTTGCCTTGACCTAGTCGTTAGTTAAATACTGATGAAGCTGGGATGAAGTCAGAAACTTTGCACACTGTAAAATACTCGTGTGGAAGGAAAACAGATATGAATACAACCATAACCATAGTTGGGGAGGGGTGACTGTCGTTATTGTCGGTACTGTTATTTCAGTCTGGGATGCTGCTTTACTATTGAGTTCAGCAAAGTAAGTTACAAAAAAAAAAATAAAAAATAGAATCACAGAACTGCACCTTTCCGTTTAGTAAAACTGTCTGCCTACAGTAAAGCTCCAGCTGTTGAGCAGCGCACATTTGTAACTTTGATTCTTTTTTTTTTTTTTTTTTTTTTTTTGCTGCAGTTTAGACCATAACCACTACAGATTCTTCTAGGCTAATGTTCATGCAGCTTGGATCTTTTAAAGAGTAGTCTTGAAAACTTAATTTATTTGGTCATCCTTTTTCAACAGTCTTCAATGCAGAACCAACAAATATCTGGAGAGAGGTCCTTTACTGTTAGGAATTATGGGTAAGAAAGTGCAACAAGTAGCTTATTAGTTTTTCATGGTAGGCCAATTATTGCCAGCCTTAGTCCTCAAGGTTTATCATCATCAGAGTCATCAACTCATTTTTTTTTTTTTTTCCATTTTCTGCATGAGTACTGTCCCCATCTCACTTAATTCATTGCCACTCTTCTACCTCCTTCAACAGCCATGCCAGCCTGTTGCAGGTCTTCTATTACACAATCCATCCATCTCTATGCTGGACACAATTTTCTCTTGCCTACATCTTGTCTAAGTATTCTTCATCAGATTGTCTTCTGCTTTTGTGCACATGCGCAAACCACCATAATCTGTTCTCTCTGACCATCTCTGCAACTGCAGCTAATTTAACTTCTGCACTGAAGTCCTTAGTTCTTCATTTTTCCCACAATGTACATCCTAACACCTGTTTCAGATACTTCATCTCCATCACCTCTAGTTTTCTCAACTGCTCTGCCTGTATTGCCCAGGTTTCTGTACCATACAGTAGTGCTGGGTGCATGTCTTGCTTTTTGCTAATGCAACGCTTCTCTCAGCTTCTTTGTTGGCCAACCAGTACTCCTTCTTAGTCTGGCTTGCCTTTTCTATCTCCCACTTTTTTATGCATTCCTCCTTTCTTCTAATGACTTCCTGGACTTCTGCATTCCTACACCAGCTTTCCTTACGTACCTTATTTCCACACCTGGCTCAAGCATATATCTGTTCTGTAGTTCTCTCACAGGCTGTTTTGGGGTGTTTCCATTCTTCAACTCCACCCATTTCCTCACCTTCCTGAGGAGTTACAGTCCTAAGTAATTCCTTGAACTCCTGTGCTTTGTCTCCAGTAATCTTCCAGGTCTTTAACTTAGTGTCTGTAGACCTTACAGCCTTCTCTGACAACTGCTTACAAACGATAGTGGCAACTGGTGGTTTATGCTGTGGGCTGAATGCTTCACTGGGGATGACTTTGCAATCACTAATTCCACCCAGTCCTCTTTCATACTTGGAGGAGGTCTACCTGAGTTGTTTGTTGGTCAATCTTGTATGTGATCTTGTGAATGACTATCTTGTTGAAATGGGTTGTCCACCATCAAGCCATTTTCCAGACAGAAGTTTATAACTGTCTCTCCTTCTTTATTCCTGTTGTCCAACCCATGTGGACCCAGGCAGTCACTGTATCCTGTTCTGTCAATCCAGATGTGTGCATTCAGGTCTCCATGTCAGGACTAGACACTCAACGGTATAAAATTGGCTCTAGGTGATTTGGTCACATTGACTAATGCAGCCAAAAAATGGTCACAGGTATTTGCCAGTGATGAGTGGGTTGAGGATCTGGCCTACTCCAACCTACACCAGAGACCCATGCTAACAGTGGAAGTGGTTATGTGCCTTATTAGCCAGAGTCTGCCAGACAAAGCCCAGAAGCCCTGGGTCAATAATTTACTGGCCGCCAGTGTCCAATTGCCCAGCATGGGTTACCTGGAATAGCTCTGTTGAGCAAACTGTCAAACATGAACAAAGAATTGCTACACTCAGTGAAGGTTCATTGATGGGACACAGCTTGGAAGTGGATAACAATGGTAAGGAGTAGGCTGGACATCCTATGTACCCAGGAGACAAGATGGAAGGGCAGTGCAGCAAAGCCACTTGGCTTGGGATCAAGAGTCTACTACTGAGGAGGAGAGCAGAGTAGAAATGTTAATGGAACAGTGGTGAGGGAAAAGCTTCAGAAGACAGTGAGGAGTGCCTTTAGAATTAGTGACAGTCTCATGGCAATCAGACTCCACTGTAAGGATATGGCAGTATTCATAACCTCAGCCTATGCCCTACAGTATGGTTGTGAGTGAGGAAAAGAATGCATTCAGACAACAGATGCAGGATCTACTAGATAAAGCAGAACAACAGGAATTGGTGTTGATAATGGGTGACCTTAAGTAAGTATTTATATAGATACATAAATATAGGTATATGTGCATGCACACACAAACATACAAGTATGTATATACATCTAGTGTGCGTGTTTGAAAAGAAACCAAAGTACACAGAAAAGAACCATGAGACAGGCTAAATATGGAAACCACATAGTGAGCAGAGGCCAAGAGTAAAGCAAAAGCCCTGCAACAGTCAAATACAGATTTTACCCTCTCGGCCACCATGCTCTTTTGCTTTGGATCATAGTTCTCCATTCAGACAGATACAAACCATCATACCAGTCAAGTCATGCATCTTTACACAACTAAATATATGAATAATCCGTTTAACTTTTTGGTAACAAGAAATAGTCAAAAAAATTCATGCATTTTCCATTATTATAGACAACTCTGTATTAGGCAAAGATGCTCAAAACGCAAGCAAAAGAACTGTCTTTGGATTTGATATCTTCACTTTTGCAGCCCATCATCACAGCAATGTAGCATACCGCATCTCATTATTAATTATAGCAATGGTGCAAGCACCTCTTTATCCATATACTAAAAGAACATGGATACAATACATGCAGAAGCTGGCAAATGTTTTCTTTTCTGTGAGAAGCTGGGTCTAGGGGACCAAATTGAGCACATCTCCTCCACTTGCTTTTGTTCCTTGTACGCTTGTTAAACAAAACAAATATGTACTTGATGGCAGCAAAAAGGAAGGTCACAACTCTCCTGCAGAACAAAGCATGTCTTAAGTACAAGGTATTAAAGGGTGCAGGGTAGCCTCAAAAGACAGAAGAGCTCTTTCCACTTCTAAAGCACATACAGTAGAGAGGGCTACAGGGTAACCTCAAATGACAGAAGAGCTCTTCCAGTTCTAAAGGACATAGAGTAGAGAAGCAACACTTCTATCTCATTATATTTTCATAATTTTGAGAATCATGTAAAAAGAAAATTGTTGAATAAAAAGAGAATAAGACTTTTTTTTCCTGAAAAGTATAATGTGCTTTATTCTTGTACATAGAAAAGAATGTAATGCTGACATCAGTAGGAGAAAAAGTCAAAACACAGCTAGACCACAAACTAATAGTGTTTTTATTTAAACTAATGCTAAACCATTACATAATGGAAAAAAATGAACAAATTAGAAAGCCAATAAAAAAAAATGGTTATTACTTATTGCTGGCTAAAAAGTGAGAAAGAGAGCTAGGCAAGTACACCTCCAAAACTGTACTGTACTCACAGCATAAATAACCTAAACTAATGATTTTAATAGTTTGGTGAAATGGCTTCAGATTTATGACCTAACTTTGCATTTATAACAGAGCTTGTAAAAAGAGGGCAGTGAAAAACACTGCCTTCTGCAAAATCAGTGAGAAACTAATCTATATAAGTTCAAGTGAAGCCTTTAAAATGTCTGTCACATATGCCAAATCTGACCTGAATCTTTCAGGATCATTTGGAACAAAGAAAAGATGTAAGTTGGCCAAAAAAAGGACCAGAAAGCTTGAAAGCTTAATGAGCAATGTGTTGCATATTTTTTACTGAAATGTAAGTAGCTCTTTTTTTGTTCAAAGAAGCAGAGAAATAAGCTACTTTAGTTCAGTGCAAACAGATACGACCCTACTAGTTTCTGCATGGTTAGCAAATAAATTAATGGTCAAATCAGCAGCAATGTAAAATGTAGTACACATTCAGAAGTTAAAATATGAAGACTCCTAAGAAATCATTTAGAACATGGAAGGACTACAAAAGATCAAATAGGTTCCCATGTTTCTTTTACATACAACTTTAATGGCCAAGAATGCCTGAACTGCACATGCCTCATACCTGTGCAACTATATTATAATATTGCTAATGTTGCCAATATATATATATATATATATATATATATATATATATATATATATATATATATATATACACACACACACACACACACAAGATGCATTACGAAACAACTTCGATTACACAAAGTACTATTACAAGAAGCTAACCATCATCCTTTATTGAGCAACTGCAAAATGCTACAGCCTATGCAGAGTGCAATTGTTATTGTGTAGGTAAGAGAGAAATATTTAGCAAAAATTCAGAATCACACATTGCTGAATAGGGTACCTGCCAAACAGTATAGAAGCAATTCATCAAAGGGCAAGCTGAGCCACTTTGCCAATGTTTTTGGAAAAAGATGCAAACATGTATTCTAAAGAAATGCTGTAATAATGCTAATAATAATAATAATGATAATTTTGTTATCCAGGTAGGCCAACTGTATATATAGCCCCTTTTCAGAGGTGACCTGGGAAGAACATCTGGTTAAGTCACTTGTTCAAGTTCACTCAGTGGGCAAATGAGAGTTAATGGAATCAAACCCTGTATTGCAGGACCTATGGGTCGTAACCTTAACCCATACACTAACTACCAGACTTAACATTATACATCCCAAAAAATAATGTCTTCACATAGGGGATGCTGGCTGATGACATTTTGCTTGCTTAGTTGTAGCATTATTGATATATTGCTAATCCTCATTAGCAGTGGCTAATTTTATACACAGACAGTGAAGGCCACAATCCAACAAAACAAGCAGACTTTTTCCACAGTGCTACAAAAGAAAAGGTACTTTAGTAAAGATCATGTTATCATTCAGAAGGAACCCAATACTTGTAAGAGTTTTGACCTATATGCATTTGTTTCTTGACACTCCTACATCCTGGACGCCACAGGATTTCATGTCACTAATACATCAGATGTTGATGGAGCTCTGCTTTGAGCTCTGCTTTGAATAATACTGAGTGAAGTTCTAAAGGCATTCTGGGAGAAATTAAACAGGCTGGTTAAGCATATTCACAGTAGGATCATAATGATGGTAAAAAATATAAGTGGTGTGGTGGAAAATTAAGAGGAAATCAAAGGGCATAAAGAAAAGAATGCATGGCAATTTGATAGTTGTTCAAGCTAGACTTTCAGAAAAGCAGGTAGGTCCCTATACTAGTCTTGCAGAAGATAAAAGTAAAACACAAGTCAGATGAGGGGCTTTGTGAGTGCCTGGAACAGAATGTGAAAGAGAGAAAGAAAACTGGGCAGTAAGCTGCAGTAAAACCAGAAATATAGTTGGGAACCTACAGCTGTCTTCCAGAAAGGGAAGCAGAACAAAAGTCAAATGAAGACTTCATAAGTACCTGTGAAAAACTGTGAAAAAAAAATCAAGAAGCCACCAGGAGGAATAACTGCTACAACGAAGCTAACCTCAACCATGTGGATGGACACACACAACTTCTGACCTACTGGAGGGTTGGTTTGCAGTTAAGCTAGTAAACTGGCATTGGCAAGTACAGATGGCCCAAAAATTGCTATTAAAAGTGTTAACTTAGATGTTAAATGCATCTATCTATGTTACAGACATTTCTGTAACATGCTGCAATAATGGAAAATGCTAATGTAAAGAAAACTTAAATATAAACGGGGCCAGTGAAATTTTTGCTAAGGCTAAATATAATTAGAATACACTTTCTTTATTCTAAACAAAAGTTAACATCTGCAGTGGTCAATGAAGGGTTTCTTACAAAAGTTACTAGAGCGAAACAGTTCTAGAATATATTTCTTTCTGACAATGAATTATTTAATATTCAGGTGAAAACAGAACAGCAGCAGATATTGTGTGTTGACAAGTGATGAAATTTTGTCAAATCACTTCTTCGGCAGCTAAAGGATTTGCTTACTATGTTACCTTTATGTCAATACAGCTGGTGGACATACCATCCTTATAATCTTAAGTTAAAACATTTGCAAAACATCAGGTAGGACCCAGTTTCAAAGTTGAACCTGATGGGTCTAGACAGTCAACATCCCAGTCCAAATTGCAACTTGTTGCAGCTACATTACATGTACATTAGCTAGCTACGTTTTTCAAAAATTAGCAATAAATTCTATATCTACATAAGGGCTCGAGTAGTCTCTCTATAACTTCAGGAGACAGACATTAAATCTGTTGCTGGGACTGCAGTTTCAGTCAAGGAGAAAAAAAGAAGTTATATCTTACCATAACGTTCCATCTGTGTTGTTGATCTTTCATTCATCACTGATGGGTTTGGTTCCGAGCTCTTGGAACCGAGTCGGCCTAATACCAAGCTCGTGTCAGCCAAAAACTCTCGAGCTAAGCTTCTAGCCACATTGCACTTCTCCCTGCTACCTCAGCTCGAGTTTGCCCATGTTATACAAGTAAAGCAGAGGCCAATTCTGCGCAAATGCCCTTAGACACCACTTGGAACCAAAGTATCCCCCAGGAGCCTTTGGCAGGGGAAGGAGGGTGGAAAGTGACAAATGAAAGAAGATTAACAACACAGATGGAACGTTATTGTAAGACATAACTTCTTTATCTGATGTTGTTAATCTTCTCTCCATTCATCACTGATGGGACAGAATCCCTAGCTACCTTGAGATCCTTGGGCGGTCCTTATGGAAGAACGTTCCTGAGTATCATTGAGCCAAAGGCAGCTCTCCCTCTGGAGACCACATCCAATGTGTAATGATTGATAAGGGTTTAGCCCAAGTGGCTGCTGCACAAATATTATTTATTTATTTTTATTTATTTTTTATTTATTTATTTAACATCTGTTAACCGGGAAAGTCTGACTTGGAACAAAGCCAGTTTTCAGTGGAGGCCCAGGAAGAAAGGCTCCAGAGATGGGAAATATCATCCATAGAAGCCCTGGAATAGAAGGCTACAGATGTTGCCATAGATCTAGTGGAATGGGCTTTAATAATCTGTGGCATAGATTCTTTTGCAAATGAATAAGTGATATATATGCAGTCCCTTAGCCATTTTGATAAAGTGACCTTGGAGCGAGAATTTCCCACTCTAGGCCCAGAAAAGGAAATGAAAAGTTGGTCAGTCTTACATATTGCTTTGGTCCTGTCTAAATAAAATCTCAATTGCCTGTGTACATCCAAGGAATGTAGGCAGTATTCTCTTTTATTAGACAAATTTGGGAAAAATACTGGTAGGTCAGTAGACTGATTGTTGGAAAAGTCAGAAATAACTTTGAGGAGAAAAGATGGGTTTGTCCATAGTGATGCTCTGTCTTTGTGGAAGATTAGATAGGGTCTTTTGGTTCACAATGCCTGAAGCTCCAAAATTTGTCTGGCTGACGTGATGGCTACCAAGAAGAGAGATTTCCATGACAAGAATTTGAGGTCACATTTTGCTGTGGGTTCAAAGGAGGGGTTGAGTCACAGACTGGAGAACTAACGTGAGGTTCCGTGGCTCTATAGGCTTGATTGGAGGTCTAATGTGAGAAAGTCCTTTGAGAAAAGTTTTACATAAAT
Source organism: Protopterus annectens (assembly GCF_019279795.1). Taxonomy (NCBI): domain Eukaryota; kingdom Metazoa; phylum Chordata; order Ceratodontiformes; family Protopteridae; genus Protopterus; species Protopterus annectens. The sequence goes on along the minus strand of NC_056736.1, from coordinate 65,540,184 downwards.
GCAGTGATATGAGAGGAATACCATCCAGCCCATTATGATAATTTGAAAAAGCAGCCAGATGTACTTGCTTGGTAGAGGCTACGGCTCCATCTTCAAAAAACTTAGATATTGTAAAACCGCTGTGACTGGAGCCGAATACAGATCTGGCATCTTTTCCTTTGATCAAATAGAGAACCTCTTCCATTTGTCTCTATATAGTCTTCTGGTGGATGGTTTATTAGAGGACAGAATAATGTCACGAACAAGTAAGTTGAGATCATCCTGCCTGGCAACTAACGGAAGTGGAGAAACCAAGCTGTCAGTTTGAGACTGGACAGATTCAGGTGACTCAACCCTTGGAGGTGAGAAATCAGGTCGAAGAGGGTCCAGAATCGACAGTGGACATAACAGATGAAGCCGACGGAAGGGGAACCAAACTTGATGAGGCCAAAAGGGGGCTATGAGGATCACTTTGCATTTCAACCAAATATGAATCACAATCTAGAAGAAAAATGACATCATTTTCCACTAGATATGAAAAAGTCTCCACTTAGCTGAGAGCTCGGCTGAAATGTAGCTTTACGGCTATGCCACAAATGAGATCTGAGGTAACAGGGAGAAGAGCATTGTGGGTAGAAACTTAGCTCAAGAGTTTTTGGCTGGCGTGAGCTTGGTATTAGGCCGACAGGGTTCTGAGGGCTCAGAACTGAACACATCAGTGATGAATGGAAAGAAGATTAACAACATCAGATTGGTGCTTTGCCTTCCACTGGAAAAACTTGAGAGTGAACTTTGCAATATGAATATATAACTCAAGATACTGAGAAGGGCATAACATCCTTTTTTTCCATTTGAATATCATGAAAGTTCATCAATTTTCATAACACTTTGCTCAAACACTTCTGGAAACCACATTAAATGCATGGACAATCAGAGAATAAAGAGATTTGTAATTCTAAAAAGTAATGTATGCGAGTCGAGTCCAGGAATGCTTTCCTTTTGACTACTAGAAGGATATTCTTCATATTGATCACTGCGGCAGAAGTCTTAGGATTATATCCTGCCAAGGATATAACAGCCAGCCAGCCAGCTTCCAAAGCTTCAGGACACCTTCCACATACCCAAACTGTCAAGCAGCTTGACTAAAAGACACGTTTGGGAGCACAGTCCTTCACAGATTTACTGCCAATAGAGAGTATGCTCTTCTGAGGCATTAGAAGATCAATGGTTGGCTTGTGCTTTCCTTTGTTGGGCAGATATGTTCCCTTTTTGGAAAAAAAAAACTTCCATGTTTTTTTTATTTACTGATATTTTATTACTTTCATCTTTAGGAAAGTTATTTTAAAGCTAAGAGTGTTGTGTTTTAACAGACTGTCTCAAAACTGTAATGTAGTTTTAAACAGAGCACTCTTTTCTGTCAGTTTTAAAGTTGTGTAAACTAACTGATAACATAATTTCTGTTGAGAAATTGTGTTTATTTTCCATTGTGGGGCTGCCATAGTGTTTGAAAATGCTTTTTACTGTTTTTATTTCCTGTCAAAAAGTGACTTCTGTGGACCGGTAGCTTTTCTGACATTTGCTGCTTGCCTTCACGGGAAAGAATCGCCATTTTCAGCTTGACCATAGTTTTTGATCACATAGTGATTGTTAGTCCTCCTTCCAGCCATAAAAAGAAAGGGTTAAGCAAGCTGCCTTTGCCACCACAGCAGGCTAGCAATTTCCTTCAGCACCAAGTGGGTGACTGCTGTGGCAATTTGTTGTACCTCACACCACTCATCTTTTACTCCAAATTCCTCTAGTGTAGCACTTAAAGCCACTATGGACCAGGGGTTAGCCATGTCTTCTCTGGCTAATGGGAGTCCCTTCAATGGGCAGAAGAAAGCCAATCTTGGTCCTGGGAGAGGGAACAGGGAAGGTTTCTTTGTTATGTCAGAATGCTGTGCCCATCTCTGAGGAAGCCAGTGGCTGCCATTAATAACACAGCTGGCGCAATTTGTCCTGTCAAAAAGAAACAAAAAACATATCTACTCCTCCTCAAATTTCTTTGGATGAGTAATTTACTGGGACTGGCTCAGGGTTTAATTCAGGCTCTTGATCCTTCTTGCAGAGTAGTTTCAGGTAATAGAAAGATGGATATTTCTTTTCCTGAAGAGATTTGACACACTGAGTCTGAATACGAGATGCTTGGACAGATTCAAGGTTTTTTGTTCAGTTTTCTGATTTAGACTCAGATGAGAGCTCAGTTTCTGATTCTCCCTGTGGGGGTTTCTCTTTCTCAAAGACTATTGCTAGAATGGCATAGTGTTCTCAGTCAGAGAACACTGAAGTTTCTCAGTTCCCCAGAAAATACTATGAGTAGTTACAGAAGGATTTTCCAGACCCTACACCAATTCCTCCAGTCCTGTCTGCTTTAGAAAATGTGTCGTACTGCCTACAATTTTCCTGATAAGGCACCACATGTCGATGAAAAGATAGATATAATATATAAAGTTCCTCAGTCTTTTAAATTTTTATACTAACCAATAAGCTATAGCCTTGGTTGACTCCACTGCTGCCAAGTTAATTCCAATGCTACTCTTTCTAATTAGAATGGAAAAATTATTGATCGGTATGGCAAAAAAGTGTATACTTCTGCAACTTTGATTTTCAGAATTTCAAATTGTCAGGCTGACGTGTTAAAGTTTGTTCTGACATACTGTGAAAACATGAGGAATGTTTTATCTACTGTTTCTGCTTGTGAAAAAAATGTTTTAAATTAATTTCTTTTACTGCACAGGCTACTACTCATTGTTTGCAGTGGGCATGTAATTCTGTTGATACTCCTTCCAGGGCTATGGCCACTGGTTCTGTTTAAAGGAGGTTTGCTTGACTGCATTCTCAGAACCTCCCAGATGATTTTAAAAATGAGATTTTAAATTCCCTCTTAGCGTTAGGCTCCTCAGCTGCAGAAGTGATCAAAAAGTGTGATGAAAGGGAAAGCTGATCCAGGGAATCTCTTAAGATTTTTCAGTCATTCTCTTGCAAATTGTCCAAGTGATTTTCTTTCTCCTCATCCAGTTCTGGTAAAAAAACAGTCTCAACAGAATTCAGGTAAACAGCCATTTAAGAATTAGTGGCAAAGGGGTTCTAAAAATAAGTCTCCAACCTCCAAAAACCAAGGACAGTCCAACAAGATTAAATGACTGTTCAAGAGACCTTGTAACTCTCTCCCACCCTGGCCCCTATTCTCTGCCAGGAAGGCTTAATCTCCATTTTCCAATCTGTCAACAGGCTGTTTCAGACAATTAGGTTCTGAAAATTATTCAAAAGGGTTCCAGATGGCAGTGACAGGAAATTCCTCCATTCCATGGGGGTCATTCCTCATCTTGCATATCAGACTGTTTTGTTTCTTCCTATTCTTCATCACATGATGTCCCAAGGAGTGATAGAACCAGTTCCTCCTTCCCAGGTGGGTAGGTGCTTGGAGACCAGTCCTGGATCTTTCTTTCTTAATCTTGCTTGTGATAGCACCCAAATTCAAAATAATGTCACTTTACAACCTGTTACCTCTTCTTCCTCATTCACATTTCCTGGTAACACTATGCATATCAGCACACTTCTATTCATCCAGACTTCAGGCATTTCTTAAGGTTGTGTCTGATCACATTATCAGATCTCTGCCTTACCTTTGGATGATCCACTGCAACAAGAGTATTTACAAAGTGTCTAGCTCCAAAAATAGCTCACTGCAGGCTGCAGGGTATCCACATTTTTCGCTACTTAGACAACTTTGGTTTGTTGGTTGGTTGCTTTTTTTCAAAATGTCACAAGTCAAAAGTCTTTCTTAACTCCTTCACACAGGACTATGTTCCTGGGATGTCAACTAGATACCTCAATTCAAAGAGCTTTTCTTCCCCATGAAAAAACAGATCTTTATCTAGACCTACGTCTATGGTTTTCCACTTACACTTTGGTCACTGCGTGGGAATACCACATAATTTTGGGTCTCATGGCATCAGATTCTCATGATACCACTAGCAAGACACCACATTAGAAGGATACAATGGTATCTAAAATCTCTGTTTCCAGCATCAACACCCTTTATCTTTCCAGAGCCAATTACTGGAGTTTGTCAGAAGAGAAATTCTTTGGTGGAGACAACAGATATCCTCAGATCCAGGTCTCCACTCCTGCTCCAAAGCAGTCAGCCATCACAGAAACTTTGGACTTTGCTTGGGGAGCAGTTTCAGGAGATGTAAAAGTGCAGGGGATGTGGTACACCACAGACAGATGCATGCAAGCACATAAATATCAAGGAGATGATTGCCCTGATCAAGGCACTCAACTCTCTGAACCATTTTTGGTCCTGGGACCTCTTCAAGTGGTTACAGACAATACCACAGTTGTTATATCAACAAGCAAGGGGAACCAGGTTGTACCCCCTTTACAGACTAGCCATGTTAACTTAAGATATAACTTCACAGCACAATCTCACTCTACAGGCATTCTACATTCTGTCAGAGCAAAATTCTGTGGCAGACAAACTGAGCAGAACCAAGGTAGACCCTCACAAATGGAAACTAGATCAGGGGGTCATCCAAGATTTGATCCATCTTTGGGGACTTCCTCAAGGAGACATCTTTGCCTCCTCTCTAAACAATCAACTGGCAAAATTCTACTTCAGGACATCATGCAAGAACGTCTAGAAGACAGACGCCTTTTCTTCGGACAGCAACATACCGATATGCCTTTCGACTCTTTCCACTAATATCCAGTGTAGTTCTGAAGATTCAGAAGGAATCCCCCAAGATCATTGTGCTAACTACCTTCTGGCCCAGGCAAACATGGTTCTTTCTTCTCTCAGAAATGGCCAGGGGTAATTACCACAAGCTTCCTCATGCAATGGATCTACTCGAACAAGACGTGTTTGATACACCCCGACCGCAATCATCTTCACTTGACTGCCTGGACGATAGGGTCTTAATTCATTTTATGTACTTGTTTTCTGAGGACATGCAGTAGGTACTAATGGAGGCAAGAAAGCCTGTTGCTAGAAAATCATACATTAGCAAAGGGAAAAGTGTTTTTAGCTGGTGCCAACAACATAACCAGCGACCATTCAGGGCTAGTCATTTTCTAGTTTTATAGTACTTCTGTGAGTTACTATCCTATGGCCTTTCTTATTCTTCAATCAAGGTTCATTTATTGGCCATTTCAGCTCATCTACCCATGGATCTTCCCTTTCAAGGGTGTCTCATGTCAAAATGTTCTTGAAAGGAGTTTTGTCTTACAGGCCTCCAAGTAAACCAGTTGGCCCCTCATTACATTCTTAATTGTATGTTAGAGAAGCTAACACTTGCTCCATTTGAACCAGCTAATCTGGCTAATTTGAGGTTCTTAACACAGAAAACAGTTTTATTGATTGCTCTGACCTCCGTAAGAAGGTAATCAGAGTTGCAAGCTCTTACGGTGAGTCAACCATACCTCATTTTCCATAGGGACAGGGTTTCTTTAGACATACTCCTTTTATGTCTAAAGTGATATCAGTGTTTACTTCAAGCTAAACTGTCCATCTCCCCATTTTCTTTCCTGAACCTAAAAATGAGGAAGAAAGGATACTCCATGCCTTGGATGTCCACAGACAACTCAGGTACTATATCTTGACCGAACTAAATCTTTCAGATCTTTGGATCAATTGTTCATTTCTTATGAAGGTAAGAAGAAGGGACAACCTATGTCAAAACAGACTATTTCCAAACGATTGTCTAAGGTTATTACCTTTTGTTATAATCACCATGGCAAATCTAATCCAGGTAGGGTCGAGGCCCTCTACCACGGCCTTGGCTTCATCTATGGCTTTTTGGAAAGGGTTGGATTCATACCTCTCAACCTCTTAGAGCAAGAAATCTAAATAAAGCCATTAATAAAAGTGGGACAAAGGCCCAAAAATGGGGACAATTTTTAAATATTGCTCTTACAAACTTAGAAAGTTGACAGAATAACAGGTTTAGCATTAACATGAATTTTCTGAAGGGTATGAAGTCTGAAACTCAAATGTCTGTCATTTTCTAACTTCAATCTTTTAGGATTTGCCACCGATTAGCAAAAAAAAATAAACGTAACTTTATAAAAAAATGAGGCAAAAATCTGGACAGCCTATGAAAATCTGTACAGTTGAGAGGTATTGTTGGATTCTAGAAGTATTCTAGAAGCTGCAATGTGGTCCTCTGTACATTCTTTTACAAAGCACTATAAGCTTGACTCCTTTTCTAGGTCTAGATCAAGTTTTGCTAGAACCATTCTCCAGGGGCCCCTGGACCCTTCTCTCCCTCCTCCTCCCAAATATAATTAGCTGTGGTAATCTACCCAAATATCTAAAACTACTAAAGAAGTGATGAATATTAAAAACATAGTGCAGCTGTGTAAGTTGAACTTACCGTAACAGTAGATGTTTGAATAATCACTGCTGCAGTAGCTGCACCCTCCCTCCAGCCACCTTGTTTTTGGTGTGTTTTTTATGCCATGGTGTGGACTTTTTTTTTTTTTTGTTCCTAGCACTGTCCTGTCAGGACTCAAGCCTCCCTCCCTGTTCTGGCATGAAAGCTTTGAAGGGCTTTGCACCGAGACTTCTCCTTTAGTTAGCTCTTCTTGTGCTGCTTGACAGTTTGGGTGTGTGGAACATGCCCGGAAGCTTTGGAAGCTATCTGGCTGTTATATCCTTGGCTGGATACAACCCATATAGCTAAGGCTACTACAGCAGTGATCATTCGAACATCTACTGTTATGGTAAGTTCAACTTACACAACTGTACTATTCTTAATAAATTACGAAAAAAAATGACTGCTTCCTTAACTCTTGTATGTCTTTGAAGATAGTGACAATAACTTTCATAAAGAGGGGATAGCTATGAAATAACACATTTTATGTAGAAATATCTGTAATTAAAAGAGAAAAATGGAAATCAGGCTGACAGAAACTATATAAAATAGAAAGGAAAGTAATTAGAAGTAGAAGGGCTTAGGCATTAACAAAGACACAGAACTAGGCCCAAACATAATGAAGAAAAAGTAAATGTTGTGGGAGCATTACATGGAACAAGTAGCACTGCAGAAAGGAAGTGCAGGGAGGCGGTAGGATGGGGAATGGAGATAAAGAAGCAATCAGAAGCGGACAATAGTTTTTATTACAAGGGTTTGTTTTAATATTTCTGAAAATTTTTGCTTCCATTTTTCATCTCTGGACATTTTTCACAATTAAATGATGCATCTTTAGTTTGCAAGGTTATACCTCATGCTTCTGACAATGAGACTGTAAGTAAGTGACTTAAAGTACAGCAAGAAAGCATCTATCACAATAAAGAATCTAAGCTTTCAGACTTAAAGGGAAAAAGTACAGTTTTGTACCTACCATAAATGTAGATGTTCGAGTGTACACCCTGCTGCAGTCATCACACTTGGGTTATCCTGCCATCAGGCGGTCCCGCAATCAGCCCGAATTCCAAAGTCTTGGTCCGGCGTCGGTTGCTGTCGCTTCTTCCCTGACGTCAGTGCATCAGGGGTATATAAGAGGCATCCGATGCCATTTTGTTCAGTTTTTCTTGCCCCAGATGTCAGATGCCCCCAAAAGGTAGGCAGAAAAAAAAAAAAATATATATATATATATATATATATATATATGTATATAAATATGGCTATATAAAAATAAAACAAAACCCTTAGGTACAAGCAAATACACCACAGAGGTAGTATAGGGTAAAGTGGTAGAGATAAGTTCAGCTAGTTCGGAGGGGATAGAGGGAGGGTAACCTGGACTGCAGCAGGGTGAACACTCGAACATCTAAATTTATGGTAGGTGCTCACCCAGCGAGACAATCTGATTCTACACAGCCAGCTGAAGACTTTAAACCTGGCTGCATGGCAAATTACCTAAACAACCAGCCAACACCTTTATCCAAAACTGTTATGGATATCATTCTGGAGGCCAGGAGGCCCAGCACCAGGAAAACCTATTCAGACAAATGGAAAAGATTTTGCTCCTGGAACCAGGCTAAAGGCCTAAATCCCCTGGAGCCGAACATTCCTCAGATTCTACAATATTTAACTGAGATGTTACACCAAGGACTTTCCTTTTCATCTATTAAGATCCAGAATATAAAGGTCCAGAATATGTACTGGGAAAAAGATGGTATGTGATACTTGGGAGAAATGCCACTAAGAAACAGAGACAGGAAATATGTTTAGCCTAAAGACATGTTGCAAAAGCAAGGAAATGTAAGATTTTAACATGGAATTGTCGACATAAATATTTTTATACACTGCAAAATCTAAACAGGATGCCCCATGTGGCACCCAACATATGCTGGAGATGCAATATAGATCAGTGGATGCATGGGAATATATCTTCTCAAAGTGTGGGTGGTTAATCAATCTAAGATAGAAAATGCAAAAAACAATACATCAGTTAACAGAAAACAGGATTAAACTCACAAAAGAGATGTTCTTCCTGAGTTGTGACCCTGAACTTGAGCAGTCAGGGAGCACAAAAACACTTATGATGTTCATTATTCTAGTAGGCAAAAAAAGGCAATTACCCACAAGTGGAAAAAAGCAGTTAGGCATGAACGAAAAGATATACTAGAGATAATGATGAAAGTAGAGCAAATGGAAGTAAGACCTTGGAATGGAAAAATAGTTAAACAGATTATTCTGAAATGGCAGTTGTGGCAGACAATGACAGAATCCTGGAGAAGCTCTTGACAGATGAATAGGATACATCACCTGCTACCTGAATACTAGCTCCCTGGATAGGCTGAACTACATATATTTGTACTTTTCAGAAAAAAGGACCTAACTGGTTATGAATGAGGAGAAAGTACAAAAAATTCAGGAAATATTGTTAGATTCACTGAGGGAAGAGAAAAAGTTATGCAGCTGTAAAACAACGCCTAGTAATAGAAAATTGGGAAATTTTATGTATATATATTTGAGTATGGGGTAGTTTAGTTGTGATCCTCAATTTATTAATTTAATTACAGATTAAGTAAGCTACTGGAACATATATAGTAAATCATTGTGATTTATGATTATATGACTGAGATGTGAATACCAGTATTAGATAATAAATATTTGTTAACCAGAAATGGCCCAGTCTCTGAAATAGAAATTTGTGCACCATACATGAGGATTGGAGTTGTTAAATATTTTTTGGCTGGTTGAATAAAAATGAGTTTTTAGGAAAAAAAGATGGGCATTTCTAAAATCCATTATCTGTCATGTTCTGCACTCAAATTTCCTCCTATGGAGCACAGCTACCTTATCAACCAGAATTTGACAGTTTGCCTATTAAATCTGCTGGCACATTGTGGTCCAGCAAGAAAATAAGAGAAAGAGAGTATAATTACAAAAAACAATCAATAAGCATCTATCATTTCAACACCATCCAAAAACCTGCTAGTAGAGATGAGAGCTAGTGATTGATATTCCAATTACAGAAGCAGAGAAAGAACAGCTGTACTCCTTACAGTTCACCATAAAGGAGGAGATCAGTTATGCACACCATTTGAAATTGTAACAGTACTATGGATCACTCCCAGAGGAGTGGGTGTGGGCAAAAAAGCAATGCTTTTGATTGTTTCATAACAATATGAGCACTCCTCTTGCAACATTCATCTCTACCCTCTTGATGATGATCTCATTACATTTCCTCAGCTCTACTTCCTTTATCCCCTCCTTTTAAACCACCAATTATCTCTCATTCACCTGTACAACCTCCGCACATACATTTCATTCTTCACACACTGTAAATACACCACCCATGCTTTCTCTAGTCAAGGAAATTGCGCATAGGGGATATTACTGTATACAAATAACTCTGGCAGCTTTTTTTCTGATAACATCTTGCAAACTTCCTGTAAGAAACTTCCTTCTGTTCTACAGTCCACATTGAAAGGACTGTGTGTGTGTGTGTGTGTGTGTGTGTGTGTGTGTGTGTGTGTTTAAATGTGATTTTGCATGCTTACTGTTATTTTTGCTATTCACCAAAATTTCATATTTCATCTGACTCATGAATATAGTCCCTGACTGAGCCTGACTGGTCCCGAGGGATCAGAGCTCCACCACAGTTAACAAACAAATAAATGGGAGGGGTCTGCCTTAGAATGCTACCTTACAATGGCTAGAAATGCCTACTGAGTATAAGAAATGACAATAATGGACTTCAGCACACAAAACTGAGACGTTCTACACTGACAAGTCACAGATGTTTTCTAATGTTGCAGATAGCAAACCAGTGACTTTTTTCAAGCAAGTGCAACCTTACAAGTATGAAAATGTTAAACATAAAAACATGCTCCATGACAAATGGAACTTTTCAACAACTGAGTAGTATACAATTTCATTACCTAGAGGCATTACGTGAGACAGGGATGAACTGAAATGAATCCTTAAAAGGCAATGGTTTCAGGAACAATAATATGTTCAATGCTTCTTCTCGCATGACACTAGAGAACAGTTTATTTCAGCATTATTTCCAGCATGGGTATAATACAAAACAGTCTCCATTCTTCAGGAAGAAAGGAGCAAGAAAGAAATTGAGTGACTCTAGTCAACACAACAGATGGGAACTTTTCTAACTTTGTAGTTTTGTTATTAACCACAGGTTTAAATTTCATTCAAATTTCTGATAAGTACATAGCTCAAGTCCTTTAGCTATATTCAAGTTGATTGGAAACTAAAACTAAAGTATGTTCTTGCTATTAGACATGGTAGTCTTTAAAACAAATGATTATGACACAAACATTCTTCTTAAACACTTTTTTTTTTTTTTTAACATTAAGCCATAATATTGTGTTATCTTTGAGCCAAGACAGACATACCCATACCTGTACCGAATTGGCTAGGGGTACTATAATCGACTAATGCTAAATTCATCTTCATAATAATTAGAGGTACTCACAGATCAATGAACTAATTAAAAACATGGGTCGAGTATGACTGTTTGGGGTAGGAATCTCAACCGGTGTTAGTCAAAGATTTAGGAAACAAAAACACAGACTATAAAATTGAAAATGTTTATAAAGAAAAACAGTTTTCTGAAGGTGGTAATTAGGAAAAAATGGGTACTTGCATATTATCGCAACCAGATTTCTAACCTGGTAGAATTCATAATGTTATTGCAGAACAAGTTTATCTGTACTGCAAAACTTACTGCAATCCTCGGCGATTAAGGGAAAATATATTTCATGTATTTTTTCCAGCCTCATTATCTTAACTTTGGAATTGAGGCCCACAACCCATGTCAGGTCATTGTGGAGCATAGGGAACTTCCCTTTTCACTGACAGGATTTTACAGTGATACAAACAAGCCACAGCAGAAGAATAACTGCCTAAACGCAGCATCACCCCTCAAATTTATATTGAGCTGTACAAAGTATGAAGGCATAAGTAAGCAAACAAAGTACTATCAACCATAACAGACCTCCAAGTCACAGTCCAACAACTACAAGTAGGAGTATGCGGCATCCAACTCCTACTACAGCCCGACTACAGACTGTTAGAAACAGAAAAGAAACAACAAGGTTCTGAAGTGTGTGTACCCTTACGAGAATACAGGGTGTACTAAAACAAAATACCATTAAAAAGTTAAAATAGCAATTACTACAGGTTTTGTTAACTGAGTGACTATGACTTGTACCTATAATTAAGACTCATTAATGGTACTGAAATTCGCAAAACTAAGTTTTTTATTCTTTTACGAATGTTTACCTTTTTGACAGACATTCGATCTAACTGAAAATGACACCTCCTCACCCATTATAAAATATATCAATGACATGATAACTGCAATAAATCTCCATGGCATAAATAAGAACCACAGATACACCACTATGATCACTTCGATGCAGCTGATGTAATTCACCGTTTTAACACTAAGAAAAATAGTAATTACCATGCGTTTTGGAAGGTGACTGTAGCCAGTCAAAAGTGCCATGCATTATCGTTTCATTCCATTTGGAATCTGGTTGTGATAATACGGAAGTACCAAAAAATGCAATGACAAAAGCTCCAAAATGCAGCAAACAAAAGGGTTCATTTATATATCAAACAAATCCTTACTAACCACAATTATCTCTCTCCATCTCCCTAATTAGAAAATGGCTACTACAGCACAACAGGTCACTGGAGGTAGCAAATTACCCTCCACTCGTCACTGACCACCTTTACTGAGGACTTACAGTTACTAACAGTGTCTTCACATCCCAAAACAAAAAGTTCAAGTATTATGATTAACTGCTGGGCCCAATATAAGCGCTGCTTCCATGTCTTCCACTAAGGTATAAACAGCTGTTGTTTTGGTAGTCGAAAATGGAAATCCAGCCTTGGCATCACTGAAGTGGATATTACAAGGTCATCTTAGTACGCTTTAACATAATAATGTTATATTCCCACTACAACAGGATGCCTACAGACAGTCACAGCACAAGAACAAAGTCTGTAAAAGAGTACTTCATTGCTTACTCTGATATTAAGAAGAAACTACAGTTGTGGAAAATCTTATCATAGCAGCAGCAGTCTTTCTCTTCACTGTTGCAGTGTTCTATACCTATGGGATCGTCTGGCAAATATAGTCCAATGTCCAGCCAGTAAACCAAAGTCTTTTGGTCTTATAGGCCCCTTACATCACACACATGCTCCCCATGCAAGGCATTGGGCATAAAGATGATGTACAGATGCAAACACTCAGAACTGAAAAAGCCCAAGGAGGAACATAACACCCTCAATGGCAAACAAGAGTGTGTGCATCCAGAAGGAAATAGGAAGAAGGACAGGAAGTCAACAAAACACAGGGCAAGAGCCAGGAGAGAGTGTGAAGGAAGGAGGGGCCAAATACTGCAACACTGAAAAGGATATCTAATGTTACGGTAAGATTTTACACAACTGTACTATGTCCTTCCATGTCACTGTTGCAGTATCCTACAGTTATGAGAGAGTCAACAGTTTAAGAGGAAGACTGGGAGGAAGAAGGCACAGAAATCCTCTACAAACCCATGCAGGACAGCCCTGGCAAAGCCTGGCCTGGTCGTGGAAATAACATCCAACTTGTAATGTTTAGTGAAAATATGTACAGAGGACCAAAGTAGAAGCCTCATGGATGGAATTGGTATCCCAACCCTTGAAAAAGGCACCAGAGGAGGCAACAGAATGTGCCTTTACAGATGGGGAAAGACATTTGCCATGAAAAGAATAACAGAAAGAAATGGCCTTAGAAATCCAGGAGGAAATGATTTCCTTTGAACCAGACAAACCCAAAGTACTGGGATGAAAAGAAAAACAGCTGCTCAGATTTGTGAACAACTTGAGTTTTATCTAAATAATATCTGAACCATATAAGAAAATCCAAGAGAGACTGGGTCAATTTTTCATGTACAAAACTGAAGTCAGAAAAAGGTGGAATAGGCTTCCAGGGAGACTTAATATGAAGGATGCCTGTAAGAAATTGCTTGACCTCTAACTTAGAAGCTAGAGGAGGATTCAAGGGCAGACCTGCAGAAACTACTGACAGATGAGCTTTAACTGAATATGCCAACCCAGCATGGAGCAGGTAACACAAATGAGAGAGAAACATAGGAATCTCCACAGACAGGGGCTCCTGATAGCCAGAGAGGCACCAAACAGAAACTCTTTTAATTTGAGTATATTGGATTTTCTGGTAGTGGGTTTCTTGGCCTCCTGTAGACTCTGGAGAATGACCTCAGAAGGGAGATCAAACCTCATCACCCACAGTGTCATTTGAAAAGTGGACAGGTGAGGGTGGACAAAAGAGCCCTTGTCCTGTGTCCTGTGTAAGAAGATCCATCTGGTGAGGTAACTTGTGATGATTGCCCTTGGTCTAGTAAGAAAGGAGGGAGATCCAATGCTGTCTGTGCCAAAAGGAATTCACCAGCAAGATTTTGGAAGAGTCAGAGTTCAGAAACACTCCCTTTCAAGGAAAAGACAGGGCATCCGCTTTTCGGGTTAGAGGAAGTTGTCTGTTCAGAGGGGAGGTGAAAAGATCTAACCAAGGAATACTCACTGATGGACCATGTCCAGGAACACATCTTAGTAAAGCATCCATTTGTGAGCTTGTTTTCTGGACCTGCTCAAACAGTCTGCCACTGGACTGTGTTCTTTAGGAATGTAAACCACCTAGAGAGTCACTTCATACTGGATAAGCAAACTACAGATTTTAAGAACTCCGAAGGAGAAAGGACCTCATGCCCCCTGCTTGTTGGCATATCACATTACTGTGGTATTGTCTGTGAAGAATTTGAGAGGCCTAAATGAAAGACGGAATGAAAAGCTTGCAGAGCCTCATCTCTTTTATGTTGATAGGATCCTACCTCTGATGAGGAGGCCAGGGACCCTGGACCTTCAGGGGACCACAAGAAGCTCCCCACTCCACATCTGAGGTGTCCATTAACAGCTCCTGAGAGAGAATCGGAGCCTGAAAGGGAAGTCCTGGATTGAGACAGTGCTGATGAATCCGCCATTGAAGCTCAAGCTTGAGACAAAGAAGAAAACAAACAGGGAACTCGAGGGGGGGGGGTGTTGCAGCCACATCAGTTTGAGGTACCATTGAAATTTCCTCATATGGCGCCTGGTGAAAGGGAGCACAGGAATGGCACAGGCCGTAAATGGGAAGAGTCTGAAGCCTGCATCCCTGGAAAACATGATCCCAGGAAGGTGTCAGGATTTCTGGAGATTTATTAATTTGATTTATGGTGAACTCCAGACTATGTAAAAGACAAATGGTGAACTAGAGACCCAACAACAGACTGCTGGGAGAAGGCACTTGAATAAGCAAATCATCTAGGTAGGGAAAAATCTGTATATCCTAAAGTCTGCAAGAAGCAATGACAGGAACGAGGCGTTTGATGAATACCCTTGAGACAAGAGAAAGGCCAAAGCACAGAACTGAAAATACAAAGAAGAAACAGAGAAATGTAAAAATTTCCTGAACAGAGGGTATGCAGCCTTGAGATCTAGAGAAACCATACAGGCCTGGGGAAGAAGAGGAGGAGGAAACTGGATCTGAAGGGTCAACATTTGAAAAGAAGGAATTTTGAGAAAGGTGTTGAGCAGAGAAAGATTTAGAACTGGCCTGCATTCAACCTTCTTCTGAGGAACCTAAAACTTTCTTCTGTAAAAACTCTTCCCCACCTGGGTGGGTTAAACAAGATGAATGGTGCCCTGATCCAAAATGGATTGTAGAACCTCTGGAAATTGAGCAAGCTCTTCTATAGGAGGTTGAGGAATGCCTGAAAAGGAAGGAAGGTATTTCCAAACCATGAAATATCCCTGATGGATAACTGACAGCACTCAAGAATCTGAGCTGATTCAATAACAATTTAGAAGAGATAAAGAAAGGCAGACAGACAAGGGGAACTGGCTGACAGGAAAGGATGGATAAACGTCAAACAGAACCAGACTTGTCCTGAAAGGAAGGGTTCTGGGAAAAAAGTAGTCTAAGTACCCTTAGCAAGAGAAATATGCCTTGAACCCTTCTTACCTTCAGGATGGAGGCAAGTCTGTTTAGGAACAAAGGCAGACGTAGAAGGATAATGCCTCTGGAATTTTTAAGTGGGGAGACAAAAATTAAGTTCCTGCAAGGCTTTATCCTTATCCTGGAGGGACTTAAGTAAGCAAAAGCAGTCTCAACAAGACATCTGTTATCCAGAGGTGCACCCAAAAGTTTGTCCTTAATATCATCAGGTAAAGCCCAAAGACATTACCAAGAATAATGCTTCATCACTGAAACAAAATCAGCAGTCTTGGAAGAGGCATCAGCTGCATCACAGCTACATTTTATTATGTGATAGTCAGCCTGAGAAGTGGATCCCATCAGGGAAAGGACAGACACATGCCCATCAGAATGGTCAGACAACACCTTAGAAACCTGGAAAAGGAGGGCCAAAACATATCTGGTCATATAAGTGTGGTAATTAATTGCTCTAAAAGACAGGGTGGCAGCAGTATAAACCTTCTTGCCTAACCTTTTCATGGCCCGAATATCCTTATCAGAAGGAAGGAGATTAGTAAATGGCATCAACTTATGAGAGTTGCCAGAAAAAAAATGATACCACTGAAGGATTGGCAGAAGGGCACTTATATAGAAATTTGCACTACTCAAGCACCTTATAGAACCTATAAGGTGTCTTTAGTGCAGGATGCTGAGAGTCAAGAGTTAAAGAGGATACAGAAAAGGTGTTGAAAAGGGCAACCAGAACAGAGGGATAGATGATGGTTTGGGCGACTACATTTGTAGAAGCTCATAGCACCTCATTTGAATGTAATAGACCTGGGAACAGTCATACTTAAAATAGTCCATCATATGGGCCATAGAATCCCCAAAGGACAACTCCTCCAAGGGGGAGGCTGGACTCAAAGAATCTTCTTCCTCTAAGTAAAATCCTGCCATTCACACTGTGGATTATTAACAACAGGAGAGATATGCTTAGTTTTCTGCTTCTTTTTCGGTGGGATGTTCACCCAAAAAAACCCCTCTCAGGGCCCCTTGATGAGACTCAATAATAGTGGTAGGTATTTCCTCCTGTATTAAAATCTGAGGAATCCTCCTCAGTCTCTCAGATATTATTAGCCGAGGTTCCCCCTACATGTCAGGGGCAAAAGCTGGAAAACCCTCCAAGTACATGCAAAAATTCAGATCCATGCTGGCAGAGGAATCCAAAGCAAATATCAGACAGTCTTCAGGGCTTTCACTGGCCTTTACAGAGACACCCAGAGGAGGCTGGCAACAACCAGATCATACCTTACCTTCTTGGCAGATGGCTAGCCCTTGGGATGGGAGGACTCTGCCACAGCACCCTGAGCCAACAGCCTAAGTCACTGTCGCTCTTAACATATATGGACAAGAAGCAGAGATTACTACATAGGATGTGAGGCATAAAAGCCTGGCAGACAGAGCACTGTGCATGGTTGTTGGAAATAAATAAGCAGAAAAGACACAGGTCGTGACAGGGTTTATTGGAAATCTGCCTCCCACACAGACATTACCATTTCTGGATGACCAGAACACAATACCGTACAAAAATAGAAAAAGGAGAGAGAAATTCCAGCAGGGCACCTATCTGAAAACAGTTTGGTAACCAGCATAGCAAAAGACATTCAAGACCAGCATTCGATAATGGTGTATAGACTGGTGGCAAAGAAGTTCGGAGTGTTTGATTCATACATAACCTTTATGCCCCATGACTTGCGCAGGGAGCATACATGTGATGTACAGCACCTATAAGACCTAAAGGTTTTGGTATACTGGACAGATGTTGGGCTATCCTAGGCAGGAGATCCCTTAAGCACAGAATACTGCAACAGTGATATGGAAGGACATCAGTACAATCTGTTCTGCGCAATCTCTTGAAATCCTTACTGAAGCTGCATGAAGATCAAGGACAAAAATTCAGTTAAAGCTGTAAATAAGAACTGTCTAAATGTGCATAAAGAACCACATTGAGACTTTCCCTTGTTATAAAACTGTAGACATGGAGCAACATATTCTATTGCTTAACTATCAATTAATTTCAAAAGCAAAATAAAAGCAATTGCAAATGTAAAAAAATAAATTATTTTTGTGGGATTAGTGTATGTATGTGTGTTCAAAACTGGACCCTCTGGACAAATGAGCATGTGATCTTCATTATACAAAATTCAAGTCAATTTCCAGGCAGCTGTTTGTCTCAGGACAGCAGCAGAGTATATGGCTAAGTGTCTTATGACTCTCATGTTTGTTTGCCTAGTACTGTTCCTAAGACTGTTACCATATTTGGCATATACAATATATGGGCTAATATAACATCCAAGGTCAAAATGGATAAAATTACTGTCAGTTTTGGCAGAGATGACCACATGTCAATAGCATTACTGCAGGATATTAAAAAAAAAACTTAAAACACACTCAAATAAATATATAATATTGAATGCCCATTTAAAGCAGTAAACTGCAACAGTGACACAGTTCAAGAATCCCAAAAGAATGGAAGCTACAGACATTGTTTACATTATCTGTAAAGGACTCCAACAGCTTGCAACCAATACCAACATCATGCTAGTGCCAGACTGTAAAACATGAGTAATAATTTTCATCTGAAAAACCTGGAACTATCCAGCTCCAGACTTAATATTTTATAACCAAGATGATGCTAATTTCAAAGGTTTATACACTGTTAATTTCTGCACTAAAAGACATAAATGAAATGGAGACAATGGAAAATTCCTCGTTTAAAGGTAATAAATACAAATTATACAACTACCTCCCATTAATATTCTAAAACGTGCACACTTTTTCCATTAGTACAAGTCTTTTTTTTTTTTTTTGTATGTGTTGAACAACAACGGAGAACTGAAGCGCTCCGTTGCTGTTATCTCGCTATGTTAAACTCGTTTAGCATAGTGAGACAGCTTTAAAAAAGCAACGGAGAAAGGAAGATCTCCAGTGCTTTTTCTTAAGCTATCTCGCTATGTTAAACGTGTTTAACATAGCGAGACACTTTTAAAAAGCAATGGAGATCTTCCTTTCTCCGTTGCTTCCTCTACACACAGCTCTGATGTACTGCATAAGCATATGCATGTGGAGTACATCAGAGCTGCTCCAGATTACCGGACAGCTGCAGAAGGGCAGCAAGGAGGCATTATACAATGCCATTATTTAAGAAAAGTAAGTATTTTTTTTCTTAACTAATGTCATTGTATAATAGCAATAATCCACGCCTGGGTGTGGGTAATGCTGGATTTACCCACGGTTGTCTTTGTTTGGCCACTCAAGCTTTTCCCTTGTGACCAAACCACGCCAACCGTGGGTAAATCCAGCATTACTCACACCCAGGCGTGGGTTATTGCTTAAATATTTAATGATGTAGGGCACTATTAACATTAGCACAGACAGGTGATTATGATACATGGCTAGGGGTCTACTCAGATGATCGAATGCTGTTAGAGCAAACACAACATGTTGAACCGGCAAAATAGCGAATGGCCGGAACAGTGAATTTTTTCCCAGGGAAAGAAATCGCTGGGCCGGCCATCCGGGTTGTGCCATTTCCTCCACTGTAGTGCGATCTCGGATTTGGTATATTTAAGTAGGGGTGTGTGGGGTGCGCTGCCTCACAAATGGAGGATTTGAGGGATGAAGCCCGCCACTTTACTGAGTGTTTTTTTGTTTTTTTCCTGGGAACAGAGATTTTTTTTTTCCCTGGGAAAAAAATTGCTCCTCTGGTTGTTCGCCGTTTTGAATTTTCAACATTTAGGGGTCGATATAACAACGTTCAATCATCTGATCATTCGTTGTTATAATACAGACCCATGGCTAGGCCACCTGATGTAAAGTAATCCCTTGAAATCAAACTTATTTTTTTATTTATCTTTGCTTTATTATCAGTAAGTTCTGAACAGGCATAACCCATTCTAAGCAGAGGCCTTTTTGAGAAAATCGCCACACAGTATTTAGTTGATATATCATCAGAATATTTACAGAATCATATTTAAAGAATGCCTGTAGCATACACACATCTAAGACATATATACAAGTGAGCATACACAAACAGTTATTATGACAGACCGGATTACAATAACTGTAGTAAATGAAGCCTTAGCTCTCTGGTGTTCTACAAGTTAGAGAGAACAGCGTGGGACTGCAAAGTGTTTTATAACCTTGAAAGAGTTAACAAAGAGGCAACAACCAGATGTGAAGTTTGCTTTGAGTCAACCAAAAGCTTCAAAAGCTGTTGAGACATCTTGCTGCCACATTTTTGTGCAGCAGTGTGAAGTATTCTACAGATTTTAAAGCTGTGAAAATATGCCCAACATTGTTCTGTCATGACTGTCGTGTATGCTGCAGCATGAGATTCAACCATAAAAGCATTAAAAAGTGCATCAATAAATTTTATGCACCTCTCTTACGTCAAAGTGGTGCATAAAAAATCTTATCTTATTGACAATTTCAGAGCATAGCAAGTATATCCCATGTACCACACAGTTATTGAATTAACTGTTGCATAAACTGAAAATGCATGTATAAATGGGAAATGAATTAAAATATAACAGCATGGTCACTGATGATATTAGTTAGGATACTATGTATGGTGTTACAATTCAACATAGATGTTAACTTTTTTTAGCATTCTTGCCTCCTCACAGCTGACCATCAGCTGCTTTCAGGGGGTCCCTACTCATTTATCAGCTCTGTTAAATGCAACAAGCTTCCCCCAGATAAAGGATGATCCACGTTTAGGGTCGACGACAAAACTGAGGCACTCTGAGTGTCACAGTGCTGCCCAGATAACATTTTGCACCAAAGTTCCCACTCCTGTGAACATGTGCCAACAATGAAAGACATGCAATGGGCTTGCTAGTGTATTGCTTCCACCTCTGTTATGATTCTGCTACAGTTCTGACCCCCCCCCCCACAACCTGCACATCCTCAGTTGCCAACACAGATCAATTATGAGGTATGCTGAAATAAACATGCATATCCTCTCTGCCTGGTTCCCTAACAAAGTGAGATATTTGTCAAACTCGACTCCCTGGATTGTAGTCAAGGCTTTACCAATCTATGGCATTGGTGCTGGCTACAGATGCTAAATAATCTACTGCATGGAGCACGCCGCAGTCGAGTGGCATTCGAAGGACATGCATGAATGGGCATGCCTTCGTTGAAGGTTAGGTGTCGGGCTGGCACCTCGGCACCATAAAAAAATCTACTGCCAATCATTAGCGGACCAGAGTTCTGCTGTGGCGACCCCTAATGGGGAAAAGCCGAAAGAAGAACATGGAGCATATGTAGGCAACAGAAAAAGTCAGAGATAATAGCTGCACATTTCAAACATAAGGGGGATCCACATAATCAGAAAAAAAATTCTGGCAAGTGACAGATTGAGAAATATTGTATATTAAGATGCTATACTAGTTAAGAGATCTTGGCAGAATCAGATATAGAATATAGAAAATGGACAATGTCTGCTTATGCAATGTGGTAGACAAGGGGAGGCCAGAAGAAAAGACCAACATAGGCACTACAGTCCATTTTAAAGAAAAAGTGATTTCAGAGTGCTGCTCTAAATATGCATTTGTGCGGACACTGCCTTGGAGAGAACAGCAGGCTGTTCCAAGGTATGGACACAACAGCATTGAAGGTGAAGTCCACATACATATTTTGTGGTGCTAACTGAAGTGGGAGATTATACTAAAGGGCAGTTACATGGTGGAGTAGACCACATTATTACTGACCTAATAGCATGGCATTTACTTATGTAGCAGATGATGAAATGAGTAGTTCTTAAACACATCATAGTAATGAGACAAAAAGCTCTACCTCTTCACTCCAAATAAGACTAAGAACCAGGGCAGGCAGCAAAAAACAGGCCATAACAAAATGTCAAACAATCCACTTTATTACTAAGTGCTTTTGTCCCTTACTAAACATAGATATCAGACTTCTTCAGAGTAAAACTGAATAATGAGTTAGGATGGCTATTTATAAAGTTTAAAAACACCAATCACAGAGCATATGTAATGAATATTAAGTCAGATTACAACACTTTTGAATAATTAATGAAATCCACTAGCATAATAAATGTTGCTAAGATATATAGTGTTAAAAACACAAAAATTATTCTAAAAATTAATCAAAACAAACTTTTAAAAGACTGAAACGTCTGAGAAATCTATGTTTCAGATGTTAAAAGATCTCCATTTTAAAACACTTTTTAAAGAAAGATTATCATTCAATCCTGGCGGTTGTCTGACATTTAACCTAATTTGCCAGCATAACTCTTTGTATTCTAAGATATTTTAAATTTCACCACCTTTAGGTTTTAGAATTACTCTGTCTATAATGGTAAAAATAAATGTATTACAATTGTCACAAACCACTGAGTGCCTGTATAACACATTAGTGGTTCTCCTATTTTTAATATCTCTTATGTGTTCACAAATTCTGACTTTTAATTTTCTCTTAGTTTTACAGACATAAAATGATGTACAGGAGACACAGGTGCTAAATACACTACCCCCTGAGTGTCATAACTGACATGTCCAGGACAACTAATAGTTCTGTGGTAATTGTCTATACTGACATAAGATCCATCATTAATGAACCTGCAAGTTTTACATCTCCCACATTTTGCCATCTTGGACCTATAACAGTCACAGTCCTTTGTTAGTTCAGCCCCACCAGTTATTTTAAATTCTTACCCCTAACTAAAAACTAAGTGAGGTGTTTCACCTAACCTCCTCTTCATTTTTAAGGTAAAAATTAAGTTCCAATTGGAGGTAAAAATTCTTTGGATCTTAAAGGCATCCCCTATGGTAGGGAATTAGCGTTGCTCCAGTTTTTAAAATGTCTGTTTTTCTAGCAGTGTCAATGTTAAATACATCTTTTGGAAGAGTTCCCAAAATGGGTGCATACTTTTCCTTCCTTAAAAGTCAACCCTTTTAAATTTTCGAGGAGGGTTTTTGGATAGCCTCTTTCTTTGAACATTTGATTAACTTCTTCACCTCACCATCATATATAGTGTCAGCCGTGATCAGCCTTGAAAGTCCTTTTAACTGACCTTTAACGCAATGCTTTTTCCTAAAAATACTGGTGGCAACTAGTAAAGTGTAAATAATCATTCAAAAATGTTTCTTTCTTGAAGATGGTGGAACAGTACCTCATGTTCTCAGCATCTTTGTAAAGGATGACATCTAAAAAATCTATCTTATCGAAGGCCATTTTGTATGTAAACCTTACGAATGCAGTGCAGTTCCCACAATAGTCAACAAAGTCATCCAACTGTGGCTCACTCCCACGCCATAAAAATAAGGATGTCATCCAGAAATCTAAAAGATAGGCTTGGATATAGGGAGTTGAACACAACTTCCTTTTCCCATGCAATTTGCTACTCTGATGAAGTCCCATGTCTAAGTTAAGTATGGGATGAAAGCGCTTAGTAATAAAGTGGATTGTTTAACACTTTGTTTCTGCCTGGTTTTTGCTTGCTGCCCTAGTTCTTAGATATCACAGTGATGCAAAGTTTGCAATGTGTAACCCTGAGGGAGATGCAGTAATTACTTCTGAGACAAACTTGAAAATACAATGATGGGAATTGCTTTTGCTCAGCAGAATGGCTAGAATGAAGGATTGTGAGGACAGCTGAGGCATATAAATAAGATGAGGAGAAAATATGTTCTGATTGTTGTAAAGCATGGACAGTGAATCAAGCTGCCGTTCTCAGAAAAGGAGAACCACTTTTTTATTAGTAGATAAACAACTTTGATATGATATTCATATTTTTAACTCCTGGACTCAAGTGACACACCAAGAAGCTTGTCCAAGCATACATCATTTTGGGAAACCATGTTAACGAAAAGTATTCCAGAACTGCAGGACACAGCTGTTACAGATGGATCAAATGATTATAGGGCATGATTCAAGCCCTAAAGAAAATGTGAGGAAAAAACTGATAAAGATCTGGAAGGTTTTGTTTAACAACATTTTAAGAGGAGGAGACATAACAATGTCCTGGAAGAAAGCAGTGGCAGCTGTAATACCTAAAGAGGGTAAAGATCCATCAGATCCAGCTTCATACAAGCCCAGTTCAATACTAAACCATGACTGTAAAGTGTTCATGTCTATAATGGCTAAAAGAATGGCAAAAGTAATGCCAAAGTTGACAGATACGGATCAATGTGGTTTTGAGGAAGGGAGGCAAACATCTGACATTAACAGAACATTGATTCCCCAGAGGGAAGCAGAACGTAAGAAAATACCATTGTTGTTGGTAGGTCTTGATGCAGAGAAAGCATTTGACAGCGTAAGCTGTGACTTTGCGAGCAGGGCAATGGAAGCATTTGCATTTCCTGAAAAAAAATGAGGTTGATTAGGAGGATATACGAGGGATCAGAAGTGAAAATTAAAGTGGGTGACGTCCTCTATGATAATTTCTACTTGAGCAGAGGAACCAGGCAGGGATGTCCTCTTTCCCCTTTATTTGCATTATACGTAGAACCACTAGCAAAGAAAATAAGGGACTCAGAAATTCAAGGATATAATTGGTATGGGAGTCTAGAAAAGCTGGCTCTACTTGCAGATGACATTATTTTATATTTGACAAAACTTTTAGTTATGTACTTACCATAACGTCGGATGTATGGGATCCATCTCGCCTACATTCATAACTGATGGGTTCGGTGCCGATCCATCAGCTCCGACTCGGCCACTATATAGTAGAACGAAGTCTCTAATTGGCTGGGCTACCCCTTATCCCAGAATGCACCACGCCTGCTTCCCCAGATCTTATTTGTTCGCTTTCATACCTACATCCAGACACAGAGACATACCAGCAACTGTAACAAACTAAAGTCCTTCAAGAGAAAAACTCAGTAAGTAGCAACATTCCCTCTAAATCCAATGGGAAGGGGAAGGAGGCGAATGCGTATGAATGTAGGCGAGATGGATCCCATACATCCGAAGTTATGGTAAGTACATAACTAAAAGATGTAATGGGATCCTATCTCGCCTACATTCATAACTGATGGGACAGCGTCCCTAGCACCTAAATCCCAAGTGGCTCATTGGAAAACACTCCTGAGAACTGTGGAACCAAAGGAAGCTCTACCCCGAGAAGCCACATCTATCTTGTAATGAGAAATTAAGGTGTGTGGAGAAGTCCAGGTAGCGGCCGCACAGATATCATCTATCGATAATTTGGAGTGGAATGCTACAGAAGTAGCCACTGCCCTGGTAGAATGAGCCCTGACTGGAAAAGGTAGCTCTTTGCCGGACTGTGAATAAATGAAGGAAATGCAATCTTTAATCCATTTGGCTATGGTGGTTTTAGCCACCGGTTGACCCAACCTATTTTCCGCAAAGGACACAAACAGCTGATTTGACTTTCGTGTCTGATTGGTCCTACTTAAATAAAAACGCAGTTGTCTGTGAACATCCAACTGATGGAAAATATATTCTGCGCTATTGGAGAATTTGGGAAAAAACACAGGGAGCTCCAAGGATTGTTGAATGCATAAGGGGGATGCTACCTTGGGCAAGAAAGAGGGATTTAACTTGAGGGACACTCTGTCTTTGTGAAAGGTCAAATAAGGAGGATTAGAACAGAGAGCCTGAAGCTCTGAGACCCGCTTGGCAGAGGTTATTGCCACCAAAAAGGCTGTTTTCCAAGATAGAAATTTTATATCACAAGTAGCTGCTGGTTCAAAGGGGCGGGCAGTTAAAGAAGCTAGAACCATATTCAGGTCCCAAGGGGGCACAGGATGGGCTACTGGGGGCCAAAGGAGCCACGCTCCTTTAAGGAAAGATTTGCAAAGCCTGTTTGCCATTAAGAAAGGCTCAAAGGAGACATGAAAATTAGAGCTAGCCGCCAGTTGGACTTTAATTGTGGAAACTGAAGAGCCCAAATAAAACAAAGAAGCCAGGAATTCTAAAACCCGAGGTACTGGGGCGGTAAGGGGATCTATACCTCGTTGCTGGGCCCAGAGAGCAAACCTCTTCCACTTGCTGGAATACAGTTTAATAGTGGAAGGTTTGTGAGAAGAGGACAAAATGTGGATGACGTCTGGAGAAAAAGAGTTATCTCTGACTAAGGTTGGAAGTGGAGTAACCAAGCGGCCAACCTCAAGGACCTGAGGGATGGGTGAGACTGTCCCAACTGATGAGTCAACAGGTCGGGCACCAGGTCCAGAAACCATGGGCCCTCCACTGCATACCTCAGAAGGAAGGGGAACCAAACCTGATGAGGCCAGTGTGGAGCGATCAAAATCATGTCACTTCCTAGATAAATCGCCTTCTGTATCACCTTCGGGAGAAGGGGAACCAGAGGGAAGGCGTAAAGTAGACCGGGGGGCTAACTGTGAGCTAGAGCGTCCCTGGGAATCTGCCCCTGAGAGGGAGTCAGAGTGAAGAACTCCCTGCATTTCGCATTGTGAGGGCTGGTGAACAAGTCGCAACAAGGGAGGCCCCACTTGGCGAAGATGTTTGCAGCCACCCTGTCGTTGAGGGACCACTCGTGGGGCAACAGGAGAGTCCTGCTCAGCCTGTCTGCAATCACACTGGATTTCCCCGGAATGTGCGTTGCCACTAGGAAACGCTGGGTAGAAATCGCCCAATGCCACACTCTCATGGCCTCTCGGCAAAGAGGGTAGGACCTGGTTCCGCCTTGCTTGTTTATGTACCATGTTGTCGGATAGGATCGCAATAGTACCCCGGGGAAGAGCATGATGAAGTGCTTGCAACACCAGTAGCACCGCTCTCATTTCCAGGATATTGATATGTTTGTGCGTTTCGTGAGCCTGCCACGTGCCTTGGACAGACCTGTCCAGATAATGACCCCCCCCCACCCTATCTGGGAGGCGTCCGTGGTCACTGTGGTGACGGGAGGCTGAAGGGCAAAGGGTCGCCCCTGGTCCAGGTTGGACCGAAGGAGCCACCAACGTAGGTCCCGACGGCAAATTTCGGTAATCTGGACCAAATGGTTCAAGGGAAGTTCCTGAAAGGACCATTGAACCGACAGTAGCCATTGCAGCACCCGCATGTGCAGCCTGGCTAAGGGGACTAGAAGAATAGTCAAGGCCATCGTGCCCAATAACTGCAGTATCAGTCTGGCCTGAACTCGTGATGTGGGTAACAAGGTCTGAACCTGAGACTGCAGGACCTGAATCCTTTCTACCGGCAAGAATGCCCGCATTCTTCTTGTGTCTAACTCTGCGCCTATAAAGGTAATACGCTGAGACGGCTGCAGCACAGATTTTCCCCAAGTGAACGTGATTCCTAGTGAATGACCCAAACTGACTGTGGTCATAAGCGCCCGAACTAATAGATGCTTGGAGGTGGCAGTGAGGAGCCAGTCGTCTAGATAGGGAAACATTTGGAATCCTAGACTTCTCAAGTGAGCTGTCACTACTGCCAGACACTTGGTGAACACCCTGGGGGCTGTGGTGAGACCAAAGGGCAGTGCTCGGAACTGGAAATGACTGGTTCCCAGGAGGAAGCGTAAATGACTCCTGGACTCTTGACTTATCAGAATGTGATAGTAAGCGTCCTTGAGGTCTATGGAGCACATCCAGACATCCTTCTCCAATAACGGGAGAATGGACTGAAGGGTGACCATTCGGAAATAGAAGTTATGTTCTTACCATAACGTTCCATGTTAGTTGTCTTCTTCTCGCCTTCTTCTTGCTGGATGGGTTCGGAGCCGATCCTCGGCTCCGACTCGGCCACTCTAAAAGCTCGAGAGTTGGTTCCACCGGCTCGAGGCTCCCCCTATATCCCACAATGCTAGGCGAGAGTTACCTCAGATCTCGTTTGTAAGCTAGGCACTGCCTATAATAGTAGTAAAATAACTAGTAACAAAGTCCACCTCTATAAACAAGGGAGAAGAGAAGGGTGACCTACATCCTGATCCAGGAAATATGCACAGCAGAGCATATACCTAAAGTAAAGAGGTGGTAGAAAGAGAGGTCACAATCAAAACTCCTCTAGGTCTGTCCAGGCCAGGGGGAAGGAGGGTGGGATGCAAGAAGAAGGCGAGAAGAAGACAACTAACATGGAACGTTATGGTAAGAACATAACTTCTATATGTTAAGTTGTCTATCTCGCCTTCATTCTTGCTGGATGGGACCGCGTCCCTTGCACCTTGTCCCGGGTGGCCTAACGGAACAGACTCTTGAGAACAGTGGAACCAAAGTTAGCTCTATGTCTAGAGGCTAAATCCAACTTATAATGAGAAATGAAAGTGTGAGGAGTAGCCCAAGTAGCCGCTGCACAAATGGTGTCAATAGGCAGTCTATCTTGGAAGGCTATAGAAGTAGCCAAGGCTCTGGTAGAATGGGCTTTAGGTTTGCTAGGCAGCTTTTGGTGTCTAATTTCATAAACAAGGGAAATCAGGGATGTTAGCCATCTGGATAATGATACCTTTGAAACTGAAAGTCCCTTTCTGCCTTCTGCATAAGAGACGAACAGCTGGTCAGATTTTCTGAATTGTTTTGTTCTATCCAAATAGTACCTTAACTGACGATGAACATCTAGCCAATGTAATCTTTGTTCAGATCTGTTAGAATATTCTGGAAAAACACCGGGAGGTCAATGCTTTGATTTAGGTTAGCCGTGGAGGCTATTTTAGGTAAAAAGGACGGGTTGGTTCGTAAGGATACTCTGTCCTTATGGAACAACAGATAAGGAGGTCAACAGCTGAGTGCATGAAGTTCTGAAACTCTTCTAGCTGAAGTAATAGCTACTAGAAAGAGAGTCTTCCATGATAGTAATTTTAAAGAACAGGAGGATACAGGTTCGAAAGGAGAGAGAATTAAAGAACTGAGAACTAAATTTAGGTCCCAAGGAGGAGGAGGATTTCTTACCGGAGGTCTGAGTAGAAAAACTCCTTCAAAAAGGCTTTGCAAAGCTTGTGGGACATGATGGCAGAATCTGAAATGCCCACATGAAAGTTAGAAATAGCTGCCAATTGAACTTTAAGAGTAGAAGGAGATGAACCTGCATGGAAGAGTTCAGCTAGAAAATCAAGGACCATTTGGATGGAAGCAGTGAAAGGATCTATGTCCCTTCCTTGAGCCCAATAGGCGAAACGTTTCCACTTACTCAAATAAATCTTTCGAGTGGAAGATTTATGGGAAGCTATCAAAATATCTCGAACAGAGTGAGATATTTGAGGAAGCCTGGCTAAAGTTGGAATTGGAGGAACCAAGCAGTGAGGTTCAGAGAGGGAAGGGAGCGATGAAACTGACCCGACTGATGGATCAAAAGATCTGGAACTAGGTCCAGATGCCAAGGTCTCTCCCAACAGAAACTGATGTAGAAAGGGGAACCAAACCTGTCGAGGCCAGTACGGAGCAATGAGGATCAAAGAAGCCTTCTGAGCGATAGCTTTCTGTATTACTTGAGAGATTAGTGGGAAGGGGGGAAATGCATACAGAAGTCCCCGGGGCCAAACTTGGACTAGAGCGTCTCTGCTGGGTTGGCCTGGTAACGGGAATAGGGTGAAAAAATCTCTGCACTTGCTGTTTTGGGGAGTAGCAAAAAGGTCGCAGCAAGGCTGGCCCCACTTGAGAAAAATTTCTCTCACAACAGAGTCTTTCAGAGACCACTCGTGAGGCATGAGGATAGCTCTGCTCAACTTGTCCGCGATTTGATTGGACTTCCCGGGGATGTGCGTTGCTATCAGAAAACGCTGAGAAGAAATCGCCCATTGCCACAGTCTGAGTGCTTCTCGATACAGGGGGTAGGACCTGGTTCCGCCTTGTTTGTTGATATACCACACTACGGACATATTGTCCGTCTGGATTGCTATCGTTCCCAAGGGAAGAGAGTCTTGAAGGGCTTGCAACCCTAAAAGCACTGCTCTCATCTCTAGAACATTTATGTGCAAGTGGCATTCGTCTGGTTGCCATGTGCCCTGGACAGTTCTGCCCTGATAATGCCCCCCCCACCCGATCAGGGAGGCGTCCGTTGTCAGAGTAGCAACCGGAGGGGAAGGAACAAAGGGTCTTTCCAATAAGAGCTGAGGGGAAGACATCCACCACAGAAGATGATTTCTGCATGTTTGCGTGATTATAATGGTGTGAGACATTGGAAGTTGCTGGTACGACCATTGCGTGAAGAGCATCCATTGAAGGATTCTCATGTGGAATCTGGCTAATGGAAGCAGAGGTATGGCAGCCGCCATAATCCCCAACACTTTCAGAACTAACCTGGCTTTGATTCTGTTGCTCCTCAGGAGCGAGACCATTTTGTGTATGTCTGTTATTCTCTGATCTGTTAGTCTCGCAGACATGTTGATTGTGTCTAGATTTGCGCCTATGAAGGTAATAGTACGACAAGGCGACAAAACAGACTTTTCGAAATTTATTGAAATGCCTAAATTTCGACAAGTGCGAAAGGTGTAGTCCCTGGCCATTAGAAGAAGATGCTTGGTGGGGGCTGTAAGGAGCCAGTCATCCAAATATGGAAACACCTGGAATCCTTGTCGTCTCAGGTGAGAAGCTACCACTGCCATGCATTTGGTAAACACCCAGGGGGCAGTGGTGAGACCAAAGGGCAGGGCCCTGAATTGAAAATGACTGGTTCCCAGCCTGAAGCGGAGGAATCTTCTGGAGCGTCTTTTCATTTTATGTGATAGTACGCATCCTGAAGATCTATAGAGCACATCCAGCTTCCCTTTCCCAAAAGGGGAAGGATGGACTGCAGCGTGACCATCCGAAATCTTGTTTTCTTGACTGACTTGTTCAAGATACTGAGATCCAAAATTGGTCTCCAGTCCCCTGTTTTCTTTGGAACTAAAAAGAACCTGGAGTAGATTCCGGATCCTTGCTGGTCTGCTGGAACTGGCTGAATTGCTCTTTTTGCAAGCAGCTTTGAAATTTCCAAAGCTGCAAGATCCCTTTGAGCGGGTGGAACATCTGGAAGGGATTTTGATTGGTTTGGAATGCGAAAGAAGGGAATGGAATAGCCCTCTGAAATGATGGACTGTACCCATTTGTCTTGAGTCAGGGATAGCCAGGCTTTTGGGTACAGTGACAATCTTCCCTCGACTGCCTCCAAAGGTAGGCAGTCGGGCAACACCTCAGGGATGCTGAAAGGGCTTATCAGAGAAGACTTCCCGATTGCCCTGGTTCTGCGGACCCCCTGCCTCTAGGGCGACGTCTACCATTGTTGTTCCCCCTCTACCTCTGGCGGGGAACCGACTTTGTGCGTCAGGCGAAGTCCCTTGAGATTGTTTACGGAACCACATTTTCCCACTTTTCTGGCCTTTGGGGTAAGGCCTAGAAGGAGTAGAAAACGGACTCCGGCGGCAGAAAGAGTCTTGCCATCTGTCTCGCACCTAGTCAAGGTTTCTTTCACTTGAGGACCAAAAGAGATGATCCATCAAACGGGAATTAGTGAAAGACGCGTTTTAAAGGGGTCCATAAAGTTTCATAACCGCATCCAGGCGTGCCTGCGTAAGGCCACACCTGTCCCTGCGGCCCTGCTCGCTCCATCAGCCGCATAAGAAAGGAGGCATGGAGGAGTTAGCTATGGAGTTCAGGGTAGCCAGCTGAGTGTTCATCTTGTCCTGAAAACCCGCAGCTGTAGGATCCTTCAACATATCACTCGCTTCCTTGATCAAGTCCCTTTGAAGACGAGTAAAATGGCATAGGTAGTTCAGCGACGCATTGCAAAGGTCGCTGACGAGAACATCCGCTTCCGCACCTGTCCATAGACCTGGATTCCTTGTTAGGTGGATGGACAGGCACCGAAGGATCAGCTAGTTCCTTCTTGGTGGCAGCAGCTACCACCATAGCATCCACAGAAACACCTTTTGTGAGAAATTGCTTGTCAGTTGGTGCCGTTATAAATTTGGAGGGTCTCCTGGGGTAGGGTCCACTGAATCAGGAGCCGTCCAGGCCTTCTTTGCAACCACCTGCATGAGGGGATCAAGGGGGGACACCCAGGAGGTGGAAGGGCGAGAGCCAACGCCTCAAGATACACAGATTCATCCTCCGAAGGGTTAAGGGCTGGCCAATTCCCCTCTGTTTCAGGATCTCTAGAATGTCTGCGAAAGAGACATCTTCAGAAGGGGAATGTGGGGAACCCTCGGAATCCTCTAAATCTGTGTCAGAGGTGACAGACTCAGGTGAGTCTAAGTGCTTCCTCTTACACTTTCTCTTCCTAGGGGGCTCCCCTGCCAATTCAGGAGAGGCCTCGAAGAGGATGAGATCACCACAGGGGATTCTTGAGGAGCTTGCTCTCTGCGGTCTGGGATGAGGGAGTGAGTCGACATAACCAAAGGCACCGAAGTGGGAGGGGCGGACGGAGCCGACTGTGGAGTCGAACAAGGTTCCAACACACTCCGCATGACCTCGAATGCACCCCTGTCAGGCAGAGCCAGAGGTCCCCGCTCCGAGAAGCTGAGAACCTCCCTCGGCACCGACAGTGATGGCTCCGAGGCCGATGTCGGAGCCGAACTCACCAGCGCCGAAGCACCGAGAGGGAGAGGGGGGTCGGACAAGGGTCCGATGCCACTCACCCCCTCGGAGCCGACGAGGGAAGCCCGGCGCCGAGATTCTTCAAAGGAAGAAATCGGAGCCGATGACGGAGCCGAAGACAAATGTATCGGCTCCGACGCTACCACAGTCTCGGTTCCGAGACGCCCCGGCTCCGAGCTCAAAGGAATCAGAGGAGGAATATTAATTGGAACAAGCTGAGGCATCGACTGATGAGTCGGGCTCTGGAGCATTTGGGCCAGTGCCTCGGACTTCAAAAGTCTACTCACTACCCTCTGGAGGTCGTGATCTGAGAGCCTCGATGACCTGGAGGAGTGAGATCTATGGCTCCGTTCAGACAGCAGGGGAGACGCTGGAGCCGAATGAACAGAGCCAAGGGACGGTGACCTCGATCTCTTTCTAGATGTCGGCTCCGATGGTATGATCAGAGCCGACCCATGACTCTTTAATGCCTCGGCTCCGGCCGGAGCCGAGGAAACCACTGAAACAGCAGTCACAGACTCATCGGCTCCAGCTGGAGCCGATGAAGCAGTAGGCTTCAAAGCCTTAGGCCTCGACTCTGAAGCTGGAGCCGAGGTCTTAGAAGCCTTAGAAGGTTTCCCAGAAGACACAGGAAGGGAACCTTCAGGCTTAATTAAACCCCTCAAAATGAGTTTATTTTTTCTCTCCTGCAGGACTCTAGGGCTGAAGCCATGGCATACAGCACAAGAGTCCTGCAGGTGTAAAGGTCCCAGGCAGTACACACAAGAAGTGTGACCGTCTGTCAGAGACATTTTCTGACAGCACGAGTCACACTTCTTGAAGCCTGAGACCTTTGTATCCTTGGACATACTCAAGGAACCTGAAGTGTAATCACACACAAAACACACACACAGATTACACTGATAGGATTAAAAAGGGAATTATTTAAAAACTAAAGGTAAGTTAATAAAAGTCCCTAAGTAAACACACACACACCCTAAGGAAAGGGAGGAAGGGCCCGAAGGCCTTAGGGAAGAACTATATGTTCTTTATAAAAGGAGGGGGCTGGAAACTAAGGTAGTAAGGGATAAGTAAGTCCAGTACACTAAGGGGGAAGAAAAGTACACTAAACTAGTCTAAGTTAAAGAATTTAAACTATTCTAACTTTTACTAACCTGGAGCCGGTAGAAAACACACCTCGATCGCTGTAGCGGCAAACGAGATCTGAGGTAACTCTCGCCTAGCATTGTGGGATATAGGGGGAGCCTCGAGCCGGTGGAACCAACTCTCGAGCTTTTAGAGTGGCCGAGTCGGAGCCGAGGATCGGCTCCGAACCCATCCAGCAAGAATGAAGGCGAGATAGACAACTTAACATTTTGGATTTTTTTACAAAGCGATTCAATGATCTGAGGTCCAAAATGGGCCTTAAGTCCCCTGTCATTTTTGGCACCAAAAATAGTCTTGAGTAAGTTCCTGATCCGATCTGGTCAGCGGGGACAGGCTGGATGACTCCTTTTCTTAGCAGCTTTGAAACCTCGACCACTGCTTGATCCCACTGACTGGGTGGCACATCCGGGATTTTCCTGATAGGAAGAGGGGGGATCTTGATGAAAGGGATGAGATAGCCTCCGGTTATGGTTCGGAGCACCCACTGATCCTTGGTGATAGATTCCCAAGCCTGTGGGTGTTCCGCAAAACGACCCCCAACTGGCTCCGGAGATGCGCAGTCGGGCCACGTCTCAGGGACGGGGAGTGTAGGATGGACCACGAAAGGAATCGCAGTCTCCAGAGTTACGGGGGCCTCTGCTGCCTCTGGGGCAGCATCTTCCTGAATTCCCCCCTTGCCTCTAGAGGGGGGATCACTCGGTGGAGTAGGGAAAGACCTTTGAGATTTCCTGAACCACATTTTCCCTCCTCTCTGGGCCTTGGGGTAAGGTCTAGAGGGAGCAGAAAAACGGGCCCCCATGGCAGTCAAGGTCTTGCCCTCCTGCTCGCACCGTGTCAGTGTGTCCTTCACCTTGGGTCCAAACAAGGAGGACCCATCAAAGGGGGCGTCGGTGAAGGAAGACTTAAAAGCCTCCGCAAAGGGACACAGGCGTAACCAGGCGTGTCTTCTAAGAGCCATGCCTGTTCCCGCTGCTCTACTCGCCCCTTCGGCCGCATATGAGATGAGCCTCATGGACGAGTTGATTATCGAAGATGGGGTAGTCATCTGGGCGCCAACAGTTTGGGCTAACGCCTCAGGAAGATTACCCGTAAGAGACTCACCTAACTCTTTGAGGAGGTCCCTTTGGAGCCTGGTAAAATGACAAAGGTAATTCAGCGACCACAGGGTAAAGGCCACTGAAGAAAGGGTACGCTTCCCGTACCTATCCATGCTCCTGAAATCCTTATTAGGAGAGTGAATAGACGTTGAAGCCTCTGCCATGTCTTGCTGAGTGGCAGATGCCACCACCATCGCATCTACTGCAACTCCTTTAGTCAAAAATTCCTTTTGAGGAGGGGCTGAGAGGAAATTGTTAGGCCTGGCGGGCACCGGTTCCACAGAGTCAGGGTGTTCCCACACCCTTCGAGAAACTAAATCTAGTAATTCATCGAAGGGTGGAGACACCCAGGAGGCGGAGGGCTGGGCCCCAAAAGCCTTGAGGAAGACTGACTCCTCCGCGGAAGGGGTTTTGGACTGCCAATCGCCTCTGTCTCAGGATCTCGAGGATATCTGAGAATGAGACGTCATCCGAGGACGATTTTGGGGACCCATCCGCATCATCGAGGTCAGTATCTGATGTGATAGACTCATCCTGGGAGTCAATGTGCTTCCTCTTGCACAATTTTTTTCTTGGAGGTTCATCTGAAGCGGATTCAGAAGGACCTCCCGGGAGAAGGGAACCCCCCCAAGGGGGTATCCTCAGGCCCTGGGGCCCCACTGTCGTGGGAATGAAGCACACCAGAAGCACCAGTTCCCAAGTCTAGGGACGGTGAGGTAGAGACTTGCTGAGCCGGCAAGGACATGGCCAGCACACTCCTCATGGCCTCAAAAGCAGGACCTCCAGACTCTACAGAGGACACCGGCTGAGAGACCATGACGGTACTGGGAATCCCTGCGGCTGACACTCCGAGGGGAAGACTAGGCACCGATGCTACCAGTTCCAAAGTGTTCCCCTCGGCCCCGACCGAGGAAGTCCCGGTACCGAACCCTGACGCCGAGGACAGGGTAGGAATGATGGTCGGAACAGAGAAGCTCAGAGGGAGTCTCTGTTCCGACTGGACAACTCTGCTCCGCTCTACCATTACCGACTCCAACGGCTCCGAGGAGGTTGGAGGAGGAATCGGATGCGTCGAAGTGGGGACCGGCTCCGGAGCCGAGTGGGCTGGAGCAGAGACCATTTTTGCAAAAACCGGGGACTGGAAAAACCTCTGGATAACTCTGTCCAAATCTGAGTCTGACAACCTGGAGGATTTAGAGGAAATAGATGGGGGCCGAGACAACTTCTCTCTCGGCTCCGATAGACCAGGGGACCGGCTCCGAAATGACTCCAACACCATCGGCACCGGATCCGGAACCGTATGAATAAGCATCGGCGCCGTAGGGGACTTCGGGGCCGAGGGGGGAGAGTCTGAGCTGCACACCTCCAACGGCTCCGAGACCAAAGGAGCCGAAGCAGGTGATTCGCCTCTCGATCCCCCAACCTGCGGCTCCGATACCAATGGAGCCGAGGAAAGAGGTATCGAGGCAGACCCTTCCACCCGAGGCTCCGAAGCCATTGGAGCCGAGGAAGAAGAGGTCGAC
This sequence comes from Protopterus annectens, assembly GCF_019279795.1. Taxonomy (NCBI): domain Eukaryota; kingdom Metazoa; phylum Chordata; order Ceratodontiformes; family Protopteridae; genus Protopterus; species Protopterus annectens. The sequence continues at coordinate 65,504,442 of NC_056736.1, read as the reverse complement.
CTATGCTTCTTGGAAGTCGGTTCCGATGGACTGGTCGGAGCCGACGACCTTTTCTTTTTAGAAGCTGGAGAGGAAGGAGAAGCCAAAGCTTCCTCAAAGGAGGGCTTAATAAGGCCCTTAAGGATCAATTTATTTTTTACGTTCTTGAAGGACCCTAGAGGAAAAAGCATGACAAACACTACATGTTTCCTGCAAATGTTTTGGTCCTAAACAATATACGCAAACAGTATGGCTAATAGTAATAGACATTTTGTAGTTGCACTTGGTGCACTTTTTAAAACCTGACTTCTGCTCTTTTGACATCCTATCACCCAACTATTTTTCACCACGAAAAGTAACCTTAAAGTAGGGCACGAGCCCTTGATTCAAAAACGGGACTGGCCCGAGATACAGAACACAAAACGGGCAGAAGCCCTCTAACTAAAAACGGGCTTAGCCCGATAAAGCAGGACGTACAGTAGGGCAAAAAACAAACTTAACAGTAGACAAAATCAACACATGGACTCACAAATAAGGGCAAGGGCCCTCTAACTTAAACGGGCCTTGCCCGGTAAGTAGAGAAAATACCAATCACACTGAAAAAGGTTCACACACACACACGTAAAGCTGTTAAAACAGCTGTTTGTTAAATTAGTGAAGAAAACCCTAGGTCAAAAGACCAAAAAGTAACAAAAAACCACTTAGCTCCAGCCAAGTCGAGACCTCGTCTAGCTTGAAAAGTGGCAAACGAGATCTGGGGAAGCAGGCATGGTGCATTCTGGGATAAGGGGTAGCCCAGCCAATTAGAGACTTTGTTCTACTATATAGTGTCCGAGTCGGAGCCGATGGATCGGCTCTGAACCCATCAGTTATGAATGTAGGCGAGATAGGATCCCATTACATCCAGAAACAGACGTTACAATGTTGCAGAACATTTTTAGACAGTTTCAAATCTTTTCAGGATACAAAATTAATGAAGCTAGAATAAAGGCAATAGCAGGAAATTAGGTACCCCATATGAATTGGATTAGCAATATCCATATTTATGGGGACATAATAAAATGAAATATTTAGGACTATGGATTAAAAATTATTCTGGTGTGGCAGTTAAGGATATGTGAGAAGAGGCTAAACAAAAGATAATACAAAAACAGAAAATGGAAGCTTTCTCATATGGATATGGATAGTAAGATGCAAGCAGTTAAAATGTTTTAGTTCCATTAGTCTTATACAGGTCGGGCATATTTTTATTAACCAGAGAAGTTGTGGATAGCAATTAATAAAGAGCTGAAGGACTTTATCTGGGAGGGGAAGACAGCAAGAGTCAAGTGGGATAAAATGATTCTTCCAGTAGAACAGGGTAGATTGGGATCACCCCATTTGAAGGGGTATTTCAGAGCTAAGCAGTTAAGGCTCCTATACACAGCACAGACAGAAAACTATAATTCAAAGTGGAAAGGGATGATGATGAAACAGGAGGATGTTCACGAAAGAAGGAGAGACTGGGATTTTGGATGCAGGCCTTTAAGGAGTAAAACAATAATCATACAGAATATTACATCTATAAAGTAGCAGAAACTATCCGAAGAACTAAGCCAACACAGGACTGGAGAAAGGAGTTTCTGCCAATAGGGATGACTGCAATTAAGGATAAAGACAATAGGCAAGACGGGATGGAATTTATTGGCGAAAACTGGCAAAAGAACCAAGGTATTGGGAGCAAATAGACAGGGAAAGATAGAATGGGAAGATGCCAAGAATTTTTTTGGATTGCAGATTAGAGATTTCCTTCCCTATCAAGGATTGATAGCGTATAGGCAGAGAGAAAGAAATAGGGGGGTCCTTAACAAAAGACCAGCATTGGTAGAGTTTTTAGTAGAATTTATAATAAAAGCTGCCATTAAAACAGAAATAATTAATACAGCATATATTCATTGCATGATAACTATAAGAATCAATAAGAAGATGTTAGAAAGGATTGGGAAGAGAGACTGGATAAGCAAGTCACAAAGAAACAATGGGAGGATATATGTAGGTCTCCAAAATATGCAAAAAAAGATTTCAGATTTTGCTTGGAATTGTTTACATATTTCTATTCCCAAGTAGACTCCAGAGAAGTTTTCCTCAGGTAGACAGCAAATGTTGGAGGTTTGACGGGGAAGAAAAGAGGTAATTGAGAACATATTTTCTTGGTGTGCGGTGAGTTGTTGGACTTCCCTCTGGGATGCACTGTCAGAGATGATGGGTGGGCAGATTGGCGTGATGCGGGAGATGATTTTTCTATGCTATGATATAGAATTGAAATTGCCTTGACATGGGAAGGCTTTGCGGTGTCTAATTATGGTGGCTGCCAAATACAGCAATTACTAGAAAATGGGAATCTAAACGAACTACAATCACAACATTATCTCTCTGTCTCTCTCTGAAAAATACAGCTGTGTCAGACACTAATCATTAATAGCAGATATCTCAGGGAGAGTTATGAAGTAATGTTATAACAACTAGATTTCTACTCAGATTATCAGCTGCCATTTGGCCTGCTTTTTTCAAGTAGCCAAAGGAGTCTCTGGTATTAGCTGACTTGATATTCTTGAAAAAATAGACTGGACTCCTCTTAAGCAACTGCCCTTAGATGCTGCTGTGTAACACTTTAATGACACTTTCCTTACTATTCTAAACAGACTTGCACCTCCAAGAATAGTTCATGTCAAAGCCAACTACACACCATGGTTAACCCATGAGACTCATATCCTCCTAAAACAAAGGGACAAAGCATGGCAAACTTGGGCTACAAATAAATCCCTCCAAAACCGTTTAATTTACCAGCAACTTAGAAACAGTGCCAAACACCAAATTAAATTAGACAAACAACACTACTGTTCTAATTTACAATGGGAATACAGAATGAATCCACAAAAATTCTGGAACATAGTCAATAACATACTTCATCCTGGCCAAACCACAACTAGCCCCCCCTCCTCCAACTTACCTGATAACACAATCAATATTGCTGAACAATTTAACATATTCTTCACTGAAAGTGTTTTAGCATTGAATAAGAATAGCAATTCTCCCCAGTGGTAAGACCCAACTATCCAAGCAATTTTGTAGATGCATTCTCATTTCAGACAACCTCATAACAAACTATTGCAAAACTATTAAGTTGAAATCCACTTCAGTGGCAGCAGATAACTTGCCAGCAGAATATCTAAAATTAACAGCAGATGTTACTGCCTTCCCTGTGTCTTATATACTTATAAACGCTCTGTAACAGAACAGTACGTCCCAGCTACTTGGAAAATTGCATATATTACACAAAGGAGGCAATTCAAACAGAACAAACTACTGGTCCATTGCTATACTTTCACCACTTTCTAAAATTCTGGAAAGATGTTTCGACTTTCAACTTCTTAAACACCTTCTAAACAATAATCTCCTCTCATCTTCACAGCATGGATTCTGACCATATCATAGCACTACTACAGCTCTTCTAAGTTTCACTAAAACTATAAATAAATTCAGACATGATGGCAAAAGAGTGTCTTCAGTCTTTCTGGACATGTCTAAAGCATTCGATACAGTTTCCCATCCTAAATTTCTGTCCAATCTGAATAATCTTAATATGAACCCTAATGCTGTTACCTGGTTTCAAAGTTATATATCTAGCTGCCAACAAGCTGTGAAATGGAAGCAAGATCTATCTCCACTCCCTTCCTGTTACACTTGGAGTCCCTCAGGGTTCAATCCTAGGGCCCCTCCTCTTCAACATACTCATAATCTTAATACTGCCTCCTGTCAAGCATCTATCATACAATACGCAGATGATTCAACCCTCATATGTGCAGCATCCGCAATAACTCAACTTCTTACAGTCACACAAAAAGCCTTCTCTGATAGTGAAACGTGGCTAGCAAACTCACAACTCATTATCAACCCTAATAAAACTAAACTTATGATCTTTCATCCATCTAAACCTACTAACTTCCCAGCTAACTTTTATATCACTGCCAGTAATAATACCAGGATTTTCCCAGATTCCCAAACAAAACTATTAGGCATAATAATTGACAGACTAAAATTTGACATACACATTTCTAACACAATCAAAAAGTTTCACAAGAAAATGGGAACAATGTATAGAAAGGTAAAAATTCTTAACAGACACTGCAAGAATAGCCATAGCTAGAACCGACCTTCTCTCCTCACTCTTATATGCATCCCCTATACTTACCAACCTCAAAAAATCAGAAGTAAGTACATTAGAATCATGTTACAATAAGACTGCCAAATTCGTAACAGATTCCACACATTCAACCCATCACTGTCAATGCCTCAAAAATCTTTCTTGGTTGGAACTATCTCATGTTATGAACTATAACCAATTAATAATGGCTCACAAAATAATGCACAATCCTTACAACGTACCTTCCCTAAAAAATCTTCTACAACCCTATTCTAACATTTGTAATCTTCAATCATCTAACAAAGACTTACTCCAGGTAACCAAAGTATCCAATACAGCAGGCAACTCTCTCTACTCTAACTTTGTTGCCAAAAATTGGAATACCCTTCTGCATAGTATTAGATCCATAAGAAATCTTAATCATTTCAAAATATCTCTCCAAAAACATTTGAATCCTGGCTTTGCACATGTAACACTCCAGGTTAATTATTAACAGCACTACTTATACAATTTGGCTGTACATACTCTGTTAACATACCCCTTCTAACACTACTACTTTTCTAAAAGTAGTTACATTCCTAGCTGCAACTCTCACTGCGGAAGTATTACTATCTATGCACTAAGTGATTCTCCCTACTTAATTTCCTAACTAATGTTATGTTCCTCCACATATATAAGTTCAATCATATGTTTGTCTATATTCAAGTGTTTAAAGTCTTGTTCTATTTGATACTATGTATATATTTTTGTTTTTAAATTTTTATCCTGTAAATATGTTAACACTCATTTTTTTATTTGTCCATAATTTCTATTGCTTGATGTGATGACTTTTTATGTAAGCTTAGGCTGGAGCTTTTCTCCCCGGCCTCCGCTGAAAATGGGCAGTGTCCCAGTCGGACCATCCCGTTAAACAAGTGTAAAATAAATAAATGAAATGTGCCAAATATAAAAGGAGAGTTAACCCTTCCCACTGTTTTGTTATTCTAACAGGAAATGTAGGTAAACAGTGTACCAACTGATAACTGTAACAACACAATAACTACAAGAAATTACAGGACTTGGGCTATAAAAAGGAATAATCAAACTTAAATCCAAGAAGGGGACAAACAAGTGGATCTGCATACTGCCACAAGAGTCTCTAACATTATACTTTAAATTGCAATAGTAGATACCTATTACAAAGTCATGAATCTTTTGCAGGGACGATTCTTCAGCACTATTATAACCAATGGGAAGAATCTCAATCAGGTTTGAAGACAAACAGGGTGTTTGAGAACTTGAGTAGAAATCCCCTAATAGACTGCTCAAGCAAGGCCTGATCTAACTCTATATCAGGTGGAGTTCTCAACAAATATTTTGGTTAAACTTTAACTGTAACTATGGAGAACACAGAGCCATGCAAATAGTCATCTTTTCTGCTACTAATCATACGACTGCATTGTATAAAGAGGTAATGGATAATTTCCTGGAGGATAAGGATAAGCCTGTAGTTTCTTCTGCAATGCCACTGGATGTAAAGACAACTGCCACTTCACTTTCAAAAACTATACAACAGGATATAATCAAAAATCTGAAATGATACATAGTATGTATATATTCTGGAAGGTTACAACACTGAACCATGCGTTCGTGCACATGACCTCAGGCAAACAGTACAGATCAGCTCTCAAAAAATCTTAAATACACTGTAAACAGACTCTAAAAATTCATAAGAGTTGCTTCGTCTCTATGACAAAATGGAACTTGGCTCAGAGTCCTGGTATTTACTACATTTTTTTATATGGATTAACACATTTCATTACTACAACCTGACACTCATTAAATCCTCAACCAACGCTATAACCTTTCAATGTAAAGCCAATAACAGCAGCACATTAAATGCATATCAGACTATTAAAAGTCTTTTTGTGACTCTCGGGTCTGCAGCACAACACTAATGCTTTGTTAGCCCTGCAAACAGAATTATTCCAGCAGCAATGCACCACTTCACTTCATTATCACAGTTATCAGCAGCATGTCTCCGAAAGCTAGTCCTTCCCAAACCATATTCTAATATGTACCAAAGGTAATGTATCTTAACAAAGGAGAGCTACAGGACTTGGCTACACTGCTTTAACTCCACAGGAGACTAATAAAAGCAAAAATATTAACTAGCAATTATGATTGCCAGATACTTATTTTACATGGTAACGTTTTGTTGCTTAAGCATTTGCAATGTTTCTGTCAAACATATATAACTAGGTTACTAATGAAGCAAAGGTCTATGAACAGGTCAGGGTATTGTACGTCCTGCTTTGATTGAGAAGGTTGGATTTAAGCATTATACTGTAACAATATTTAATTACCACAGACTAAGACACTGACTCTGTCTGATGCAAATCCTTTACAATGTTGTTCATTATCTTTTAAGAACATTCTTGTTGTATTAAGAGCCTTTTTTCAGCTACACAGTCATCAGTTTCTTTGTGAATGACCACAACTCAAGTCACACATTAACAGTGGAATTTCACTTCTGTGCAAAATATTTCCTTTAGGATTCTATGCATGCTATGTTCAGTTTCTGCACTACTAAAAACAGCACTTGACACAGTATAAAGTAAAAGCATTATTCATAATCAATAATTAAATGCAATTCAGGAACCCTTTTTCATTAATAAATGTTAAAGAAATAGACACACACACACAGTATAGATGACCATCTGACAAGGACCCAAAATTCACCATGAAGCTCATATATAGTACTATAATCCTTGTAATGCCTTACACTGCTGTTCCATGGCTAGAAACAGCATCATACAAAGTATACACATGAAAGTGTACATCTGCAAAGCTTCGCACTTGATTAGCACTCAAAAAGGCTCAGCTCTGTTTTTGCACACTTTCAGCTTGATTAATCAGGCTGTCCCCCCAAGCTATAGAAAAGTCATGAGGTGTGATACTATAATTATCATGGCTGGTGCAAATGCTGAGATACTAGAGGCAGGTAAGTTTACTGGAAAACAATATTTATTTCTTCTTAACAGATGCATGGTTCTGCCTGAAAGACATTTTTTTTTATTTGGTAAATACAACCTTGTAAGTAATTTAATTTAATGAAGAACTGTTCTGAAGGTACGACAACCTGCAGCTGAATAACTTCCAAAAAACTCTACAACAAATATTTTTACATTTGTTTACCGAAAATAAATCCACACGCCATTGTGGCCAAGGTCTTACCCATTATGGATTTCAAGTAGCAATAGCAAGGCGAAGGCGGCTGAGAAATGATAAAGCAGCATGAAAACAAAGTAGACAGGCTTTTACATTGTCAAAGCAGTTTGAAAAACATGCTAAATTCGGAAGACGACCACAGAAGGTTATTTTTGTATTTCCACATCAACAAGTCACATCCCTCAACCCATAACTTGAAGCCACATAGTGATACAATTCTTCATCAGAAAGACTAGCTTCAGGAAAACACAGCTGTTTGCAAGTATGCTTACCAATACAGAAGATCTTTGAGGAGTAGTCACTGTAACAGTAAATCAAAACATCTGACTTCCATTCCACTGCATCTTCATTGTGGTCTGCATCTTTTCTCCCTCATGTGCTTTTTCCTCATTGCATCTGCAGACTACTGTGGCCCCTATCACTTCAGACCATCCTTTCTCTATATCCAAGGTTATTTCCCACTGAAAGTAAGGAGGACCGTGGTGGTAGGAGAGTGTCATACAGACAACCACAGTGGTGTTCTTTTCTTTGCCAGTATTCCTGCAATCATTAAGTCTACTACAGTGTTGTTTGGGCTCAGGACATAAAACAGTCATCATGGTCCCTACTCCATTTCAACCTAGTCAAAGAAATATACATCTCCAAAGCTAGAAGCATGTAGTCATATAAACTGGATTAAGCTTGAAGATATCTTCGTATCGAGGGGGAGCTAATTCCATAACCTAACTAATCTAGCAGTAAAAAAATATTTTTCTAACACCATTTTTCAATTATTATAAGCAAGTCATTATTTCATACATACTAGTAGTGGCAATATTTTGTGTATATTTAAATGCCCATATTATAGCTCCCATTTTTAACTTACAATTAAGTGAGGTGAAATTAAGCAACCTCAATTTTCCAATACAGGAAAAGTTGCCACAGTAAGCCAACTGTTTGGTGTAAAACTTCTTGACTTTGTCCAACTTATTCACATCCATTGGTCAGGTACAAAACCCAATCCCACACTCCAGGATAGGCGTGATCATCCTCTAATACAATGGGATAAGAACCTCCCTTCTTCTTGAGGATACAGAGCTACGCACATTTTAATTATTATGCAGTGAGTAAAATCTAGATTACCATTAATAACTGCTACCAGATCATTAAACTCTGCACAACCCGCCATAACTACATGGCTCATAGCACAGGTGTACTGTTTAGCTGACTGCCCCAAGTACATAAGTTATTACAGTTATATCCAAACTTGATGTTTATCTGACTAAGTAAAAGCAATCTAATTATTTGTGGTGGTGTCGTTCTTAAGTATCCCTGCTAGTTTTATATTGCCAGTCAACTTAGAAATCAAAATCTGTTCATCACTGGCATTGTAACCATGAGCACATTAAAGAGGAATGGCCCCCAGTACCTTTTACCTGGTCTCCCCGATTTCATCCTCATTACATGGCATCTATCTATTAGATTGTTTTTGAAAAAAAAAAGCTTTTTCTGCAGCTCTTTTATTCTGCTTTTTATTGCCTACTGCTTGTTTCCTTTAATCTATCTTTTAAATAGATCCCCAGCCTTGTCTTAAATTTGTCCCACTTGATCTGTAGTTGCTATTCCATTAAGTTGAAAAGGCTTCTCCATATCTCATACAAATCTGGCAACTCAGCCTTGGACCTTTCCTGCTAAGAACAGCAGATCAGCCCTCCAGTGTTGCTCATTTACCCTAAGACATGAATGAAGGAGGGCATGATCAGATAAAAGAAAACAAAATGTATCAAATGCATTTATAAGAAAGGGCAGACTGTCTGATAATAAGAAATCTGCCTATCCTAGAATATGTTCCACAACAGGACGACAGGGGGAGTACCACGTATAACACGAACTACACCTTTCTAAGATATCTATGCATTTCCACCATTTCAAACATCATTAGGAATTTATTTAATAGTTTACCTGCAGGGGGTATTCTAGAGTCTCAAGAATCCATGTATTTCCAAGGGATGGGTCTTGTACAAATCCTCTGACAACCCCTAACCAAACCTGAAAACCAGTCCAGTCTGTCATCATCTCTGCTATTACTGGGTTATAGCTGGGGAGGTGCAAATATTTAGTGGGACAAATCAGTCTCCCATCAAACAGTCCCTTCAAAGACACAATCCTTCTCTCCAGGTCCTGTAAGCTGTCTAAATTTTGAAATGGAGTACCTCTCCAGATTAAAGTTATAACCCCCCCCCCCCGATCAATCTTGCTAACTATCAGAAAAGGCCCCTTCAGGAAATAAGATTTAAGGATACACAGATGTTCTTACAACAGATAAATGGGTTTCCTGAAATAAATAGGTAGGTACTGTAAATTAATTTTTAAACAAAGATAATGTCTTCCCTTCTCTTGTCAGCTAAGCCACTGACATTTCAAGAGATACATTTAAGATTAGCTATCATGACTAGCTACATATTGGCACAATTTGTAAAAGATTTTTTTTCTAGACTAGTCCTGTTCCAGTTTCAAACATACATACATTAAGTAAATACTATTTTCAAAAGCACGTCTAAGGAAATTGATAATATCCTGTATTCTGCCACATAAGCTAAGGCTAAGATCTTTTACGAACAAAATACTACTACATGACAGAAAACTCAGTATTTTAAAAAGGAAATGCAACCATGTAAAGACAATTTTAACTTGCAGAGGTGACAGCTGGAATAATGGCAGCAAGCAGTACTTGGGAGTATAAGAACACTTTGAAAACCAGCAGAAATAGTCTTTGCAAGTTTGCACTGAGAAACCAATAAAGTTGATTAATGGCCGTCTCCTCCCTCCCTTGCACACTGCTTAGTAAAAATGAGTCTATTGGAAAAGTACTTGATGCAGTATACAGTACCATTAAGAGTATTTTAATCTAACAGTACCCTGTATTTACAAGTCAACAACTGTAAAAAAAATTGCCTAATTTGATTATTTTTCCAGCAGACAAGGCAGCCTTAAGTACCCTCTCTTTACTGGCACAAGAATCAAATCTAAGCACTACCAGTCTCCAAAATCTTTGCCTTAGTTGGTGTGAAATAAAAACACAATGGGCTCTTTCCGGCTTAAGATCCTCTATAGAAACATCAGTCCATTCCCCTAGTTTCTCCCTCATGAATGCAAGAAGGTGAACACATTCCACCCTTTCAATTCTTCATGTAAACCTAAGTTTTTTCCATCTACCTCAATCCTTCACAACTATTATTTTCCCATCCAGGAGTTTGATGCAAGTCTCTGCTATGCATTTTTGAATCCCTTCTGATGTTATGAAATCTGATAGGAATGTAAAGATGCTGCAACCTCCATATCCTTTATTTCCTGATGGGATCTGTTTATGGACTCTGCTAATGTTGAATTTATTTTTGAAGCTCAGACATGAGGGTATTGAATTTTGCATTACAACTTCCCATTGTCTGAGATGGTAAGACCATGGCCCTGGAAGCAGCAGCTGTAATTTCCAATGTAGTTTCAGAAAGCAGGCAACGTTGGTCTGCAGGAACTGATATAGGTAATGTTTGTTTTTTTTCAACCTCTTTTAAGTCAATGAGCTGAAATTTGACAAACCATGCACTTGTACAATTCACATCTGGCTTTGACCAGATAAATGAGCTATTAAATACAATTCCCAAGTGAAGGGAATATGTGCAGTAAAATGACACACTACTTGCATGTCAATGCACTTATTGGAAGTCTCTGTTATTAAATATGTTTTTAAAGATTTGTATACTGGTATAGAAATTAGGGGTGCCAAGGCAAAGTGTATGACCATAAAAGACTCTGTATTGCATGTTGTTATTATTTTTGGCTAAAGGGCATTCATTTTCACCTTGCATGTTTGTTAAAATCTCACTAAATGGTAATCAGGTTCGACAAAGATGAAGGTTTTATTAACAACTGTTGATAGAAATTAGAATCAATGTTAAGGTATGCAAACCTGGGACAAATGGAGACGGGTTGTGTTAATTTAGCATCAAGCTTCGAACTGTAGGGAGCTTTACACAATGTGCTAGAGTATTTCGGTAGAAATTTTTACATGTAAGTGAGTTGACAAAAACAGAGGAGTACAATCAAGTCTCAGATCATAACCAGCTTATAACATGTTTGAGAGACAGATGCCAAGACATTCACCTTGAAATCAAAGCTTGAGAGGTGAATTTCTTGGCAGTCATGTCTGGAATACACAAATTGTTGAGACCGATCATAATTTTTTGCAGTGCATGGAGCTTTATCTGCCCCATGTACTACCAGTTAAAGAATAATAAAAGTGTTGGAGTGTAATGTGTTTTACTGGCTTTGGAAGCTGATAAAGTGCATAGCACTGCTAAACAGAAAGCAGGAGCAAAGTATCCCCATGTAGAACTAGCAGCTTTATCACCATCTTTGTATTTTCTTTTGGTATCTGTTCAACTTGGTTGTATATGGTACACAAGAAAATAAAAATTGCATTTTAGAAAAAAAAGAGAACTCACAGCTTTAAAAGCGGTTAGATACTTCATTATGGCACACTTTCTGTTTAGAAGTATGGCAGAGGGAAGTACCCAACAGCTTTTAAAACAGGATGTTCTACAGCATAACTATGCCAAAAGCTGTCCTACCTCTAGACTGAGTTTCCAGCTTGTAGAACTTAGTGACTATGTGGACAGTAGCCCAAGCTGCTGCCTCTAATCCATTATGAATAGACACATTACTAAAGAAACACGTAGATGCAGATGCATCTCTTATGTAGTGAACATGAACAAGGCTTTGAATCGTTATGTTGTAGAACAAAAAACACTGCAGCTTGGTCAACCACACTGATGATGTTTACTGGGTAGCAGGCAGAAAAGTTGTTCAGATTTTTTGAAAGAATATGTTCTTCTAGTGTAGTACTTAAATTGCCTATGATCATCCAAAATGTGAAGTAAATGTTCTCCAGCATCTGGTAATTAGAATAAAAACATAGGAGTAGATTTAACTGGCTGAATAAAGCAGCAAAACCTACATTTTGTATATAAAACATAGCAGTCTTCAATCACATCCTTTCATTATGCAATACTGTATTGGAGGTTTACATATTCAGTCTGTGAGCTCCTTAGGTAACTGCCACCAAGAAAACACATTTCTAAGAAAAATTGTTTAAATCTTTTAAATGCTAGTTTAAAGGGAAGCAAAGGTAATATTTTCAGCATAAATTCCAAGTCTAAGATGGAGAACAGAAGGCGTAGGGCTTAAAGTTGATGTATGGATGCGCGCACACACACAAAACTGGAAAAGCCCCAAGAGGAACAGAATGTCCCTAGTGATGAAGAGAAACTTGTGCATCCAGAAGGAAAAAAAAGAAAACAGCCCCTTGGGCAGGAAAGAACAAGGCTAGAGCACAGTGGGCAAGAGAGATTGAGTGAATACTGCAACAGTGAAGAGAAGGACATCTACAGTTATGTTAAAATTTTACACAACTGTACTTTGTCCTTCCATATCACAGTTGCAGTATTATTTACCTAAAGGGAGAGTGCAAAAGCTCAAAAGGAAGTTTGGGAGGAGGACAGCACAAAACAGCCTTCCAGAAACCCATGCAGGATAGCCCTGGCAAAGCCAGCCTTGGTCCTGGAAATAACATCCAACTTGTAATGCTTAGTGAAAGTATGAACAGAGGACCAGATAATAGCCTCAATGATGGAACTGGCATCCAGCCTCTCTCTCTTTTTTTTTTTTTTTTTTAAGTACCAGAAGTGAGCCCTTACTGACGAGGAAAGACATTTGCCATGAAAAGAACAAAGAGAAAGCCTAAGAAATCCAGGAAGAGATGGTTTGCTTAGAAACAGCTAAATCCAAACACCTGGAATGAAAGAAAACAAAAAGCTGCTCAGATTTGTGAATAACTCTGGCTTTATCCAAATAATATCTGAACTGTCTATACAAATCCAAGGTGTGAAGAATCTTTGCACTGGCAAACCACAGAGAAGGAAAAAAAGAAAGGCAGACGAATAGACTGATTAAAGGACAGCTCATTGACCACCTTTGGCATAACAGAAGGCTAGTATGAAGAGATACCTTGTCTCTAAGGAAAACTAAGAAAGGAGGAACAGCCACAACAGCCTGAGGTTCAGACACCATTTTGGCTGAAATAAGAGCAAAAGAAGAACAGTCTCCAGGTACCATGCTGTAAGGAAGCTTAAGCAACATTGTCAAAAGGAGATGGAGTTAATTTTCAGAAACAAAATTAAGGTCCCAGGAAGGTGGAACTGGCTTCCTGGGAGGCCTGATATGAAAGACAACTTTAAGAAATTGCTTGACCTCAAATCTAGAGGCCAGAGGAGATGTCAAGGGCAGACAAGCAGAAACTGTTGACAGGTGAGCTTAACTAAAGAATATGTCATCCCAGCTTGGAGCAGATGACACAAATAAGATAGAACCAGAGTAACCACCGCTCTCCCCCCCAAAAGGAGAGATAACTATCCCAGCGGAGTGTAGCCTCCCAGACATCTTTAATGCGCAGGTGAAAGCTGCTCTCTCTAAAGCTAAAAACACAGCATCAATGGGACCGGATGGTGCCCCCGGCTGTGTGCTACACGAACTCAACGAGGAACTAAACCCGCATATAAGGCAGCTGTTTAATCTTAGCCTTACCACAGGATACGTGCCCAAGGAGTGGCGTACTGCAACTGTGGTCCCAATCCACAAAGGCGGCACCTCTACGGACCCTGGAAATTACCGCCCCATAAGCTTAACAAGCCTGGTCTGCAAAGCTATGGAGAGGATCATAATGGAACTCATAAACAAAGACATAGGGGACTTGCAGACATTGGACCCGACCAATTTGGCTTTGTCAAGGGCAGATCATGCCTTCTGAACTTGGCCGACTTCTTCAAAACAGTCACCAAGGCCATTGATGAGGGAAAGGCAGTCCATACAGCCTACCTTGACCTTGCAAAAGCTTTTGACACAATACCCCACTCGGGTATTATAGAGAAACTTACCAGCTTAAATGTAAACCCATATGTCACAAGATGGGTTGCAAACTGGCTAAAGGACAGAACCCACAGGGTTAGAGTTGCTGGCGCCATGTCAGACTCCAAGCCGGTCACAAGTGGGGTCCCACAGGGCTCAGTCCTTGGCCCCCTGTTGTTCGGCATCTACTTCTCAGAAGTACAGGCAAACATAGGAGGACTATGGCTGACAAAGTTTGCAGATGACTGCAAACTGGACGCTATAGTGGAAAGTACATCGGACACAGATATCCTTCAGAGGGGTCTCACGGAAACTGATAACTGGTGCCAGAGCCATGGCCTGAAGTTAAATGCCAAAAAATGTATAGTCATACCCTTCGGGAAAAACAAGGTAACCCCAAGCTACCATATAGGTGGCAATCCATTAAGCACAGAAGAGGTTATCAGGGACATGGGGACCCAGGTTGACAGTGGCCTTTCTTTTGACACTTACATTGCTAAAGTGGTTAGAAAGACCTTCTACATTGCCCACCTGATCATGAAGGGATTCACATCCAGATCAAGTGAGGTCATTGTTCCCCTGTACTCTTCACTTATCAGACCAATGATCGAGTACAATGCCCCATTCGGGATGTATCTCACCCGACACCTGCAGCAATTGGAGAGACCACAAAAGTTCCTCACCAAAAGGATAAAGGGACTCCAAAATCTGTCATATGCTGCCAGACTGAAGAAACTCCAGCTCTATTCAGTCGCATACCGCCTGCTCAGAGGTGACCTGTGCCTGACATACAAGGCCATGTCCAACCCGGAATTAATGGACATGCTCCACCTCAAAAAATCCAAATCTACCAGATCCACTAGAGCAAGCGACTTAAACCTTTAGCACGGATATAAATAGGACATGCTGGAGGGACAGATTTGTCACCCAGAGACTCCCTATGCTGTGGAATAAAATCCCAGTCCATGTGAGACAGAGCACCTCGCTGGCTCTGTTCAAGAGAAATCTTGACCGGTGGATGGGAGATCATCGGTTTACCCCGGGAATCATCTCTGTGTCACTGCTGGACAGAGGCACAACAAACTAATGGGCACAGTATTTTTTAACATAAGGGGTGGCGTAAGCCACAAAACTTTGGGCTAGGCTTATAAATGCCTTAGGGCAGATAGCCTAGTATAAACCTATGAACCTATAAGATCTGGGATCCTGATAGCAAAAGAGGCACCAGACAGAAAATCACTTCCATTTGGATATACATGATTTCCTGGTAGTGGGTTTCCTGGCCTCCTGCAGGACTGAAGCATGTCCTCAGAAAAGAGGTGCCTAAAAGGGATCAGAACCATATCATCCACAGCATAAGTTAAACAGTGGACAAATGAGGATGGATAAGAGGTCTCTTGTATTGTGTGAGAAGTCACACCCAGTTAGGTTGCTTGTTGTGACTGCCCCTGACCGAGTGAGAAAGAAGGGGTTAGCCAATGCTGTCTGGGCCAAAAGGGTGTCACTAGTGAGTCCTGCCTGATCTAGTGCAAGACTTGTGGTAGCAGAGGAAGGGGAGGGAAGGTGTACAGAAACATCCCCTTCCAAGGAAAAGACAAGGTGTCCAATTTCCAAGCCACAGGACTTGGGACTCTGCAACAGAATACAGGAAGTTGTCTGTTCAGAGGGGAAGCAAAAAGATCTATCTGAGGAATATCTCACCTATGGACAATGTCCAGGAACACATCTCAGTGAAGCATCCATTCGTAAGCCTGTGTGTTGGACCTGTTCCAACAGTATGGCACTACACTGTGCTCTGAGAGAATGCAGACTGCATGAAGAGTCAAATAATACTGGACAACTACATCCCTTACACGAATAGCTAGTCTGCACAGAAGACAGGATCTTGTACCCCCCTTGCTTGTTGACATACCACATCACTGTGTTATCTGTGAAAATTTGAGGGGTCAGGGATGAAAGAGGGAATGAAAAGCCCGAAGAGTTAAAACCAGAACCCTAATCTCCTTTGTACTGATATGATCTGACCTCTGATGGAGAAGCCAGAGAACATGAACTTTGAGAGAGATGAAGGAGGTCCCCCTTCCCGTCTCAGCTGTCTGTAAAGAGCTCTTTAGTCGGGCTGGAGCATGGAAAGGAAGCCCCAGGTTGAGACAAAGTTGATGAATTCACCAATAAAGCTTGAGCTTGACACAGGGAAGGAAGGGTATCAGGAAGTCCACAGTGTAGCAATGTTGGAGCCACACTGACTTAAGGTACCACTGAAGCTTTCTCATGTTAAGCCTGGCCAGATGGAGAATGGGAATGGTGGAAGCCATGAATTCAAGGACCCTGAGAAATTCTCTGGCCATGACTAATGCCAGAGGAAGAAAAGACTGGAAAAAGGCAGCAAGAGACAGAGCCTTGGGGACAGGCAGAGATGCCAGCATGGGGATGGTCTGAAGCCTGCAACCAAGTAATATATCCTGAGAAAGGGGTCAGAGCTGATTTCTAGAAGTTTATGGTGAACCCCAGACTCTGCAACAGGGAAACAGTATACTGGAGATCCTAAAGCAGAACATCTGGAAAGAAGCTTGAATGGGCAGATCATCCAGATAGGGAAAGAGATGTACTGGACTCATCCTCCAAAAGGCAATGACAGGAGCAAAGCATTGTGTAAATACCTTTGGGTCAGTAGAGAGGCCAAAGAGCAAAACAGCAAACTGATAATACAAGGAAGGAACAGAAATGTAAACATTTCCTGATAAGGGAATGGATGAAGATATGAAGGTAGGCATTCTTGAGGTCCAGACAGACCAGAAAAGCCTGGGGTAGAAGAAGGGGGAAAGAGAGTCTGAAGAGACCACATTCAAAAGGAAGGAATCTTGAGAAAGGTGTTGAGGTAGGAAAGGTCCAGAATTAGTCTGCAAGTGCCCTCTTTTCTGGAAGGCAAAATCATTCTGGAATAAAACTTCCTCCCTACCTGGGCATGAGGCACAGCTTGAATGGTGCCCTGGACCAAAACAGAAAGCAACACATCTGGGAAAAGAGAAAGTTATTCCTGAGGAAATTGAGGGATGCCCAAAAAGGGAATAAGGGATTTCAAAACCATGAAATATCCCTGATGGATAACACACAGAACCTAGGAAACCGTTGTGATCTTTAATCAATATGGAAGAGACAGGGAAAGACAGAGGTTACGAGGGAATCTGGCCGAGGGAAAGAGGAAGCAAACTGTCAAATGGAACCCAGGTTACCTGAAGAGCAGCTTTCTGGGAAGTAGGGGATTGAGTACTTTTAGCAGAAGGCACAAGTCTAGAACATTTTTTTCCCCATGGATGGAGGGCAAGACTGCCCTCGAACAAAAGCTAATTTGGAGGGTAATTCCTCTGAAACTTAGGAATGTAAGAAACAAAAATGTTTCAATTCCTGCAAGGCTTTACCCTTATTACCCTTATCCTGGACTGACATGAAAAATTCAGCAGCAGCAGCATCAAAAAGATTTTTATTATCCAAAGGGGCATCCGATAGTTTGGCCTTAATGTCATCAGGCAAAGTCTGAAGACGACGCCAAGAGTAATGCCTCATAACAGAATAAAGGCAGCATCCCTGGAGGAGGCATCAGCTGCATTTGACTGAGTGTTGAGCAACTTGAGAGGTATAGCCCCAACAGGGAAAAGGCAGAAGCCTTCCCCTCAGTCACAATAGTCAGAAACCATTTTGGATAGCTGAGAAAGAAGGTCAAAACATACCTGGTCATACCAGTCTGGTAGTTGATGGTCCAAAAGGATAAAGAGCCAGCAGTGTAAACCTTTTTTGCCCAGCCTCTCCATGGCCATACTATCTTTATCAGAAGGAAGCAGATTAGTAGAGGCAACAACTTGTAGAGCTTGTTAAGAGGAAACATGCACTACAGAAGAGCATTTATAAAGAAATTTACATCCATCAGGCACCTTGAAAAATCTATCAGGTTTCTTGGGAGCAAGGGGCTAAGAAGCTGCTGAAAAGATTTCTAGAATGACACCCAGAACTGGGGGAACAGCATATGGCTTAAGAGACTCCATCTGGAGGAGCTCAAAACACCCTTTCTGAATATTGGAGACTTGAGAACAGTTGCACTTAAAAGGTCCGTCATGTGGGGAACAGTATCCCTAAAGGAAAGTTCCTCCAAAGGGGAAGAGGTTTGAAAAGAGTGAGCCAGGGACTCTTCTCTAGAATCAAAATCCTCATCTGAAAAGTCTAGTTCCTTGGATCTTTTAAGAGGAGTGGAAGACCAGGGGGTCAGTCAAAGACACCCTTTAAGGAGGCTTTAAAGCCATTAAAGCTTAAATAACCATCAAGTAAAATCCTGCCAGTCACATTTGGGATCTTTAACTATAGGGGAAATATGCCTGGTTTTCCATTTCTTTTTCTGTAGGACATCTGCACAAAACACTCCTGGAAGGTCAGACCCTTGAAGACACTCAATAAGCATAGTAGGGATCTCCTCCCTAACTAAGATCTGCAGAATCCTCCCTGTCCCTTGGATATAATCATCTAAGTTTCCCCCTCAGCATCAGCAGCAAATGTTTATAAAGCTTCCAGGGACGTGCAAGAATAGAGTTATGTCAGAGGAACCTGAGGCAACCATCACACAATCCTCTGGCCTTTCACTAGCCTTGAGAGAGACATCTGGAGGAAGCTGGACAACAGCCATATCAGACCTAAGTTTCTTGGCTGATGGCTGACTCTCGGGATGGGAAGACTCTGCCATAACATTTTGAGTCAACAACTTATGACATTGATTTTCAAGGTAAATAAGCAAAGAGGAGAAATTACTATGTAGGGTCCTATGGACAAAGGATTGGCAGACAGAACACTGCATCTGTCCACAGGAAGCACTGAAACAGATATTGGGAATCTGCCTCCCACACGGACATTTTCGCTTTCTGGATGACATAAACCCAACAGCACTAAATAAAAAAGAAAGTTAAGGAGAAACCCCAAATGAGCACTTATCTGAAACATGAACTGGTAACCAGCACAGCAGAAAGGCATTCAGATTGACATTCAGTATTGACGTTCAGATGGGAGGCAAAGAAGTTCTGAGTGGGTGTGTCCATATGTCACTTTTATGACCTACATCTTGTGCAAGGCATATACGTGTGACGTACGATGCCTGTAACTATTAAAGACTTTGGTATACTGGCCAGACGTTGGACTTTTCTTGGTACGAGATCCATTAGGTAAAGAATACTGCAACAATGATATGAAGGACATCAGTGTACAATTTAGTTTTATTTAAAGACAGCAAATGCACTTTTTCTTATGGTTAAAAGTTAGTCCTTTCTGAAAGCCTTTAAGTTGTTTTTCTTGGGTCTCTATTGTTTTACTGAAATTTCATATAATTGAAAAGCATTTCAGATGGCACTTTGTCGAACATGCCATTCATCAAACTGTTCTGATTGAGATCATATTATGGTGGGGATCAGGAAATTTTGAACTTTCCCCACTGTAGTATGATCTCAGGGTTGGTATATATAATTAGTTGGAGGTGTGGGGGGTTCCATGAATGGCATTTCCGATTAAATGATGTTCAGTTATGTGCATGTTTGATGAAATAATATAGACCCATTTTTCTTATCATGGGGAAGAGAGACGAATAGAAGCAATCAATTTAAGTGGGAGCATAGGCTGTAGCACACACTTTTGCATGCTGACCTTAATTTTAGGTAACATAATACCTGTAGGTGCAGCCATCAATTTGGGCAATTATTCCCTTCTGGGAATTAAACTTCATGTTTTGAAGATGTACACCATTACAACAATAACTCTTGAAAAATGTGACAGATTCAAATGGAGATGAGAAGAAACAACTGTACAAAAGATCAGCCTACCAAACATTAGTATATGCTTGTAAAACAAAAGTTGGGAAATACACATGCAAAAAAAAAACGGTCATGTATAATAGGTGGAAACAATAACTTTTTATCATGATGGTTATGCTGTCCATATTACCCTAGAATGTGAATGGCCTTACAGGTACAGATAAAAAGGAAAGATTATTGAAATATATTAAGAAATGCAGACAGCAAATAGCGATGCTGCAGAAGCCACATTCGGAAAGAAATGAGCGTGTCAATTTTCACAAAAATAGGATTTCAGAATGGATATTCAGCAGAATATCAGGGACGGAGGAAAAGGGGAGTAATTATACTAATTGCTAGAGGCGTTCCAATAACAATAGATGAGGAAAAAAGCAAAAATGGTAGATTTGTGATAATAAGGGGTAATGGCAATGGAAGAAGATTACAATTGTCATATATTTATATTCCGCCAAAAACTGCTACTATGGAGCTTAGCTTTCAGCAGGGATTTCTTTTTTATAGGTGGGGAATGGAATTTGAATTGCAATAGGGAGGATATATAAGAGGGACCTAGAAGGGACAGTATAACAAAGGAGGGTAGAATTCTAAAAAAAATTATGAAAATATTTGGTATGGAAGATGTGAATTCCTACATTATTCCCCAGCTTACAACTAGATTGAAATTATATTTCACAGGAACATGTCCATTTAATTGAAAGCTATGACATATGTTAATAACTATTTTTGATTATGCACCAACAGAAACTATGATAAATATGTAGGGGAATTAAGTAAAAATAAGGTTCGGGGGCTTTCCTACCTAGCTGTTAAAATGAGAAATTTAAGGAATGGGTAGTGGAAATTATTAGAGAGTTATTAGGGAATGTATAAATATCTTCAGAAGTTATAGCCAGTGAGTGTGATAAAATGAAAATGGAATTTAAAATGCGGTTAAAATAAAAGAGAAAGATATGGTTAAGCTGTAACAGAAATTACTTAGAGAGGCTAGCAAAGGATAATGTATTGCAGAATAAGATGAATTTCAGAGAAGAGGAGGGGCAATGAAGATCTGGAAGATTTTATTTATTGGTATTTTAAAAGGAGGGGAAGGACCAACATCTTGGAAGAAGGAAGTTGGGATAGCTGTGTTACCTAAAGTTGGCACAAACTTTTCAGACCAAGCTTCAAATAGACCCATTTATTTTTTAAACCATGATTATAAAGTGCTTATGTCTATACTAGCTAAAAGAATGGCAAAGGTGTTGCCAAAATTGACAGATATGGATTAGTGTTGTTTTATTAGATGGGAAGCAAACATGTGACAGCATTAATAGAACAATGATGACCCAGACTAAAGAAGAATGTAAGAAAATACCTCTGGTGCTTGTGTGGTCTTGATACAGATAAATTATTTGACAGAGTAAGCTGGGATTTTATGAGTAGGGCATTGGAAGCAAGTGCATTCCCTGATTCAATAATAAGGTTAATTAGGAGGATATATGAAGGATAGAAGGCATGAATTAAAGTGGGAGGGTTCCTCTCAGATAAGCTGATGAGCTGTGTTTGAACACAGGAACTAGGCAGGGGTGTCCTCTCCCCCCTTTGTTATTTGCTTTATATTTAGAGCCATTGGCAAAGAAAATAAGGAACTCTGAAATACAGGATATAACTGGTATGATAATAAAGAAAAGTTGGCTTTATCTGCAGATGATATTGTTTTGTACCTTATAAATCCAGAAAAGGACAGCTCCATGTTGTGGAACATTATGAGACAGTTTCAAGTCTTTTTCAGGATATAAATTTAATGAAGATAAAACAAAAGCTATATATGTAAATTATGCACCCACACACAAATTACTTCAGCAATACCCACCTACATAGGCATGATAAGATGAAGTATTTAGGAGTATGGATTTTAAACATTTATGTTATGGCAGCTAACAAAATGTGGCAAGAGACTAAAACTATAATAGAAAAATTGAGAAACTGGAAAGACTTATTACAGGATATGGATAGTAATATGCAAGCAGTGAAAATGTTTTTAGTCCCTTTAGTCTTGTATATGGGTAAGGCATACATTTATCAACCAGAGGAGAAGTTTATTTATTTTATTTCTTTTACATTTGTTTACCGGGAAAGTTCGACTGGACATGCATCCTTTTTCAGCAGAGGCATGAGGAGAAAAGCTCCAATTACAATATAAAACATTAACAACTGAAATTATATATACATAAGACATTTTGAAAAAACATCATAATAATGTTATTGCCATAGGACATTACTAATCATAACAAATCCTAACTACATTTACATTATTAGGAATATCATGCAGTTTCCAGGGTACCATTCTAAGGAAGCAATATAAGCTGTCATAAAAGGAGTGATGAGATTTTAGTAAAAGCAGAAGAGAGCAAGACTAAAGTACATTAGTGAGGAATCAAAGTGTAGAGAGAGAGAGAGGGAATTGGTAAGAGAGCAGTAGGAAGAAAAAATAAATAAGGGTTAAAACAGATACAGAGCTAAGATGTGCCGAGAGGAAGTGAGTAGATAGAATAGTATAATAAGTTGTTGTTGTGTTTTTCAGCTTTTCCCGGTTAGGGGTCACCACAGTGGAACTCCGGTCCGCTAATGATTGGCAGTAGATGTTTACGTGCCGAGTTGCAAGCTCTGACGCACAACCGTCAACAAAGGTACGCCCATTCACGCATGTCTCCACACAGAAGAATATAATAAGTAAAAAGATTAATCTGGGTGTATGTGGAAAAATCATAAGCTTAGTTTTATTTGGCTTTAATATTAGTTGTGATTCAGAGAGCCATCTTTCAACAGTGAGAAAGGAGGATTGTGTTTGTTGAAATAGTTCCTGGGGGGAGGAAGCAGCACAGATTAGAGTGGAATCATCTGTGTATTGGATGACAGAAGCCTGAAGTGTGGCAGGATGAAGGTTATTAGTGAAAACAAAAAAAAGCAGTGGTCCAAGAATAGAACCTTGTGGGACTCCTAGTGAGATTGGTAATAGTGAAGAGAGTTCATGGTGCCATCTGACTACCTGTTGTCTGCCTGTTAGGTAATTCCTACACAAGGAAATGGTGGAGGGGCTAAGATTTAACTCTGAGAGAATACTGATGAGTTTATCATGATTAACCATATCAAAGGACTTGAAAGGTCTAAGAAAATAGCTGAAACATATTTTCCATTGTTTCTGTGGTTATTAACAGTCAGTGTGAAAGACACAAGGGCTATAGTAGTGCTGTGATAGTCTAAAACCATGTTGTGTATTTGTTAGTACATTATAAGAGTTTAAGAATGCCATAATTTGTGACGGTACACATCATTTCAAGATTTTGAAAAGGGGAGAAAGTATAGCAATTGGTCTGTAGTTAGTAAGATCTTTAGAGATGTCTCCTTTGTGGAGTGGAGTGATGTAGGCAATTTTCCAGAAGTGAGGGACTAGGTTTTCAGATATGGAGCGATTAATGAGAATTGCTGCAGGATATGCAATTACGGGGTCTATATCATATGAGTGAATCGCACAAATTGCGAACGCTCATAATATCGAACATACCAGACCTCAAAGTGCTTTTTCTGCGATCGGGGTACAGTGAAAAATGGAATATTTGGCCTTTCCGCACTGTAGTATGATCTTGGAGTTGGAATATATATTTAGCGGGGGTTTGGGGGGGGAGCCCCCCACAATAGGAAGTTTGAGGCCCGATATGTTCGATATTATGAGCGTTCGCAATTTGTACGATGTGCTCATATGATATAGACACGCAATTACATTGGCAGCAATTTTTAAGAATTCAGCTGGTATGTCTATCAGCTGAAAGAGATGTTGGTTTTAGTTTATTAAGCTTATTTTTAATAGTGGAGATGGGAACAGGATGCAGTGACTAACTCTGTTCGTATTATTGTTTTTGGATGACTTGCTAGTAGTAGAAGGGTTCTGAGAGTTAGCTAGAGCTAAAATGGAATCTGTGAAGAGTTTGTTGAACTGAGTTGCAATGTTTGATTTGCTATCAGTGGTGGTGGTGGTGGGGGCAGGAGTGCCAGCTTTACCTGGTTGAAATAATTTGTTTATGGTGGTCCAAATTTTTTTTAGGATTATTTTGATGCTTATTTTGAGTGCTGTGGAACTGATTTGTTTTATATCCTTTAATCATTTTCTTAGCCTTATTTCTAAGCTCAAGATATTTCTGTTTAACAGTAGGTGTACCTGATTTCTTCCAATTTACCAAAGCTTTGTCCCTGACATGAAGTAGATATCTAGTCATTTTGGATAACCAGAGGGCATAGCTAGCTTTAATTCTGATGGTTCTGAGGGGTACATGGTGGTTTAGTATGTTGAGGAAGGTTGAATTAAAGTAGGATACAGCTTCATCAATGTTAAGTATTTTCAAGGGGTGCCAGTTGCAATTTGCTAGAGCAGCTATAAAATTGTTGGGGAGAAAGGATTTTTTTACTATGAATTTGTTGATAAATTGTGGATTTAGGTAGACAGCTTCGACTTCTGATAAGTTGGTAGATGGTTGCTCAGGCTATCAGGGATGAAGCCAGAAATACTAATTAGATCTGGCCTGTTTGACAATATCCAATCCAGTATTGATTGCATCTTTGTTGTTTTATCAATTCTAGTTGGGGCTAGTACAAGTTGTGAAAACCAATAGAGGTTGATGAAGTCTGAAGAGTTGGGGGGAGTTGCATGTTAACCAATCAATATTGAAGCCTCCTAGATTTATGGTTTCATAATGAAGTGAATTACAGACCCAATGAAGTAGATTTTCTAATATATTGATATTGCTGCCGTTGTTGTTACTGTTGAAGTTGTGGATAATAATAAAGAACTGAAGGAATTTATCTGGTAGGGAAACAAGGCAAATGTTAAGTAGGAGAAGTTGATCCTTCCAATACAAGGTGGTTTAGGTGTACCTGATTTGAAGGGATATTTTATAGCTACACCTGTAAGGCTCATATACATAACACACACAGAAAGTTGTAATTCAAAGGAGAAAGGGATAATGATGAATCGAGGTGGGGGGGGTTCAATAAATACAGAAAGAGTGGGATTCTGGATGCGGATCCTTAAGAATAACAACCATACAGATTACTATATTCATAAAGTAGCAGAAAGTACTCTAAAAACTAAGCCAATAAGAGAATGGAGAGATTTTGCCAATAGGGATGACTAAGTAGGGGTACAGGAAATAGGCAATAGGGGGTCGGAATTTACTGAAGAAACCTGTTAAAGGAACCAATATACTAGGAGCAAATAACTCAAGCAGCAAAAGTAATAAAGGTGGATTAGACCAAAAAGACATCTGGATTGAAAGTAACAGACTCCCTTCCCCTAACAGATCTTGATCTTAAAGTACAAGCAGAGAGAGAGAGAGATGGGGGCATTTTAAAGTGAAAGACCTGCTCTGACAGAGTTTTTAGCTGAATCTAGAATAGATGCAGCTGAGAAAAATAGATAATTAGTAGGACATATAAAATATTGCATAATACCTATAACAAACAGAGGAAGTTAGAAAAGATTGGGAAGAGAGACTGGAAAAGCAATTTATAAGAGAATAGTGGGAAGTCATATATGACTCCCAAATATACAACCAAGTTCTGAATATTTAAGATCTTTGCTTGGAAGCATTTGCATAGGTATTTTATACTCCAATCAGACTTCAAAAAAGTTATCCTCAGATGAGATAGCAAAGGAGGGAGGTGTGATGGAGAAGGAAGAGATAATGGGAAAAAAGAAGTTATGTCTTACCATAATGTTCCATCTGTGTTGTTCATCTTCTTTCATTCATTACTGATGGGATCAAATCTTCCAAAAAAAACTTCCCGACTACCAGAATGCCCTTCTACCTGTTACCTCAGATCAAGTTTGCTAGAGACAGAAAAGTAAAGCAGAGGCCACTTCTGCGCAAATACCCTAGGACACCACTTGGACCCAAAGCATCCTCCAGGAGCCTTTGGAGGGGGAAGGAAGGTGGGAGGTGATGAATGAAAGATGATGAACAACACAGATGGAACATAATGGTAAGACATAACTTCTTTATCTGATGATGTTAATCTTCTTTCCATTCATCACTGATGGGACAGAATTCCAAGCTACCTTGAGGTCTATGGGCAGCCTTTATGGAAGAACATTCCTGAGTACCATTGAGGTGAAGGCACCTCTCCCTCTGGAGACCAAGTCCAATTTGTAATGGTTGATAAAGGTATGAGGTTTAGCCCATGTGGTTTCTGTGCAAATGTCATCCATGGAAGCCCTGGAATGGAAAGCTACAGATGTTGCCATAGATCTAGTGGAGTGAGCTTTAAATTTTGGCATAGGTTCTTTAGCGAGGGAATAGATAAAACGTATGCAGTCTCTTAGCCATTTTGATAAAGTAACCTTGAAAACAGCATTTCCCATTCTAGGCCCAGAAAAGGATATGAAAAGCTGTTCAGACTTATGTAAAGGTTTGGTCCTGTCTAGGTAAAATCTCAGTTGCCTATGCACATCCAAGGAATGCAGACAGTATCCACCTTTATTGGAAAACTTCGGAAAGAACACTGGAAGGTCAATGGTCTGGTTAATGGAAAATTCAGAAACAACTTGGGAAGGAAAAATGTGCTCATCTGGAGTGATACTCTGTCTTTATGGGAGACCAGATACAGCCTCTTGATACACAATGCTTGCAGCTCCGAGACCCGTCTGGCTGACATGATGGCTATTAGGAACAAGGATTTCCAAGACAAAAACTTTAGTTCATACTGCGCTGCAGGTTCAAAGGGTTTTTGAGTCAAAAACTGGAGGACTAAAGTGAGGTTCCATGGTTCTACAAGCTGTCTAACAGGAGGCCTGATATGAGAGGTTCCCTTGATAAAGGCTTTGCATAAATGTAAAGAGATGAGAGGGGTGCCATCTATACCATTGTGGAAGTTAGAAATTGCTGTCAGATGTACTCGTATGGTAGAGGCAGAGGCTCCATTATCAAAAAATTTAGCCAAGTATTGCAGCACCACAGTCACTGGAGCTGGATACGGCTCTAGCATGTTATCCTTAGATCAGATGGAGAACCTTTTCCATTTATCCTGATATAGTCTTCTGGTGGATGGTTTATGAGAGGCCAGAATGATGTCCCGAACAGGTGAGATAAGCTTGCCTGGCAACTAACGGAAGTAGAGAAACCAAGCCGTTAGCTTGAGACTGGACAGATTTGGGTGGCTCAACCCTTGGGGGTGAGTAATCAGATCTGGAAGAGGGTCCAGAATCCATGGTGGGTATACTAGATAAGGCCGAAGGAAGGGGAACCAAACTCGTCAAGGCCAGAATGGGGCTGTGAGGATCACCTTGCATCTCAACCAAAGAGCTTTCTGTAGGAATTTTGAAATGAGGGGAATGGGAGGATAAGCATAAAGAAGTCCCGTGGGCCAATCGTGGATCACAGCCTCCCTCGGGAACTCCCACTCTGGAGGAAACGGGGTGAAAGAGCTGCTGCACTTGTTGTTCGATGGGGAAGCAAAAAGATCACAGCAAGGCTGGCCCTAGTGGTTGAAGATTTCTGAAGCCATCACGGGGTTGAGAGCCACTCGTGAGGCAGGAGGATGCATCTGCTCAGTTTGTCAGCAATTAAGTTGGAGCTCCCCGGGATATGCATTGCTATCAGAAAACAGTTGGAAGCTATTCCCCACTGCCAAATTCTCATAGCCTCTTGACACAGGGGATAGAGGTTGCTTCCTCCTTGCTTGTTGATATACCAGACCACTGACATGTTGTCTGACTGAATTGCAACTGGTCCAGAAGGAAGAGCCGAATGAAAGGCTTGCAACACTAACAGCACTGCTCTCAGTTCTAGAACACTGATATGCAGGTGGGCCTCTGAGGTGGATCATGTGCCTAGGACTGTCTTTCCCTGGAAATGCCCCCCCCCCCCACCTGATCAGGGAAGCATCTGTGGTCACAATGGCTTTGGGCTGAGGGGATTGAAATGGGCGAATCCAAAGTTCCGTGTCTGGTCTTATCCACCAAAGGAGGTCTTGTTTGCAGGAGCTGGTTATTTGAATCTGGTAACTGAGAGGGTGATAGTTTGGGAACTATTGACAGAGAAGGAACCATTATAGGATTCCATATGTGTAGCTTTGCTAGGGGGACTATTGGGATTGAAGATGCCATAGATCCTAGGGCCTGCAGAACTTCTCTTGCTGAAACTTTTATTTGACAGAGTATTACATGGAGTTGGAGCCTCAGTCACTGGAGTCTGTGATCTGGGAGTGACACCAGACAGGACTGGGAATTGAACACTGCTCCGATGAATTCTATTTGTTGTGTAGGAGTAATGTTTGATTTCTCACAATGTACGGTTATTCCCAACAGTTTTGCCAGAGAGAGGGTATAATGCAGTGCTGTTACCAGAAGATGCTCGGTGGGGGCGGTGAGGCGCCAGCCTTCCAAATATGGAAACACCCAGAATCCTTGTAGTCTCAAGTGAGCTGTGACCACTGCCATGCACTTCATGAACACTCTGGGGGCTGTAGAGAGACCGAACAGCAGGGCACGGAATTGATAACGACTGGCCCCTAGCCAAAAGAGAAGCATATTCCTGGAGTGTTTGTCCATTTTGATGTGGTAATACACAGCCTGGAGATCTATCGTGCACATCCAGTCGCCTTCCCTTAAAAAAGGGAGAATGGACTGAACTTTGACCATCCAGAACTTGGTCTGGTGACAGACTTGTTTAAGCTGCTGAGATCCAAAATGGGTCTCCAGTCCCCTGTCTTTTTTGGCACCAAAAAGAATCTTGAGTAGAATCCGGATCCACGTCGGTCTGGTGGGATTCTTTGGATGACTCTTTTTTTGAGACAGCTTTATGATCTCTGAAGCTGCTTATTCCCTTTGACTGGGTGGAATGTCTGGAAGTTATTTTTGAAGATTTGGTCCCATCAGTGATGAATGGAAAGAAAATTAACAACATCAGATCATATGTTTTGGGAGTGTATTGTCAGATTTTAAAAATTACCTACAGAGCACTCTGTCAGAAATATTGGGTGAGCAAATGGCTGAAACTAAGGAAATGATTCTCTTGAACTGGGACACAGGATCTGAATTGCCTAGACATAGCAAGGCCCTTTAAAGTTTAATTTTGTTGGCTGCCAAAAGAACAATTACTAGAAAATGGAAATAAAACTCTACACCAATTGTATTTGAAGTATTGAATATTATAGAGATAAAAAACTAGAATAGGGATCTTAAGAAAAAGGGAAAGAGGAAACCACATACAAGTAAATGGAAATTGTGGGAACAATACGTGCATAATGACGATGATCAGGAGTTAGAGGAGTCAGGTCTAAGGAAAGGCAGGAATTTATTTTTTTGTAATGTTGGTCTGATGATAGTATCACATGAAACTAGATGTGATGTATATTGTATTTAAATGGAAAAATTATGAAATGGTTTGTTTTTTGTTAATGTATGTTTGCCTATGTTTTAAATAACTTACTAAATGTGTTTAAAAACAGTATATAAATCGAATCTGTGGGAGAGCTATCAAGTCTGCTTGTTTTTTTGGGTGTTGAAAGTCTGTATCCCCAAGCACTAAGAGTTTGCAAATAAGATATATCTTTAAATGTTTAAAACAATATAACATACTGTTGCAACTTCTTCAACCTTATAATTTCACAGTAAATCATTTTAGATTGGAGGATCATTCATTGGCCAGCCAATAATCTCAGTCCTTCAGGCAGAAAATTAGCAATGGTAGAGTCAATGTTACCTGTTACAGTCCAAACTAATAAAACATCCAAATCCAGAAACACAGAAACAAAACACAAACTTCAAGGTACTACAGAAAAATGACAAATGTGCAAATGTAAATAAGAATCAATTTGCTTTTAAATTTACAAGTGAAATTTCTGTTATGAAAGTAGCTTATTTAGATGCATTACCAACAGTTATTCAGAAAGGAGCGATTTTAAGTATACACATGGAACCTAACACTACAAATACAATATTATGAGCTATCAATGACCATCCTGGTCAACTTACTTCTGTACTTCCCATAGAGGAATTTAAAATAACTATTAAATTACATTATGTAGTGTTAGAGGTGTTTTTGGAAGAAGAGAAGGACTCACTTCTAGAGTCATAAAAGAGGTTATTCTACAATGGATGTTGGAAAGGACAGGAGCTACACTGAAATATACAGGGGAAGGTCAGACCAAACTAAACCTAGAAATGATTGTCCTAACTAATAAAAGACATGTGCTGGTACATTTTGTGTTCGAACATTTACTTATTGTTATAGAAATATAAAATATCATGAAAAGCTAACATATACTGTAGCTGGACCTAGATTTAAATAGAATCAACCACCTATTTCCCACATAAAGTTTGGGTTACAGGCTGACTTCTATATTTTTTTTTCAAAAATCAGATTGCCCAGTATGTACATCTCCATACAAAGATTTACTTTATTATTTTATTTTACATTTGTTGACCGGGAGTGTCCGAGTGAGCTAATGCCCTTTTTCAGGGGAGGCCCGGGGAGAACAGCTCCAAAGATATAGAATGCAATAAAAATAGCAATAGAGAAATTTTGGTAGTTACAAAATACATAAATTAATAACTGCGGTGGTGGTGCTGCGGTGGCGTTGTCGCCTCCCAGCAAGACGTTATCCCATTCGATTCTCAGCTAGAGCGTCTTCTGTGAAGAGACATGCATGAATGGGTGTACCTTCGTTGAAGGTTGTGCGTCAGGGCTGGCAACACGGCACATAAAAATCCACTGCCAATCATTAGCGGACCAGAGTTCCGCTATGGCGACCCCTAACCGGGAAAAGCCGAAAGACACAACAACAACAAAATACATAAATTACATACATGTATATTGTTGACAGAAAAAACACAGTACTATAAACAAAAGGAAAATATTAATAAAGTAGAGTAAGTTGGATGTTTTGGTTTAAAACGAGAGTTTACTCAATACAAGGTTTTGTATGCAAAGTATGGCAAAAACTTAAAAAGTTACATAAGAATTTCAGGGTGCAGAGTATAGAAGAAGCTTATAGGTTGCACAGGAAGTATAGGATGAATTAGTTAATGCTAAGTTTTAGTAAATTAGTTTGACTGTACTATAAAGGTAGGTAATGATCAGGGATGGTGAGAAGAATGTCAGGGCCAGTGTTTTTTTAAAGTTGTCTTTGGTTGCTAGCTTAAAGTGTTTGGGGTGAGTCAGGGTCCTTATTTCTAGTGGGAGTTTGTTCCATGCAATAGAGGGATGGTAGCTGTATATGTTGCACCATGTGTTGGATTTGGGCTTATGAATTTTTAGTAGATCTTGGATTGAGCTTTGGAGAAGTCTGGTAGGGAAGTAGTGAGAGATGAAAGAAGATAGACTTGGGCAGAATTCAGGCTGATATAGGATGGAGTGTATGATTTGGAGTTGAGATTGTAGAAAAGTACAGTTGTGTACACTTACCATAAATGTAGATGGTCAAGTGTATTCACTGTTGCAGTCATTACATTTGGGTTATCTGCTTGCAGGTAGCCCTCAGTTGGCCTGATTATCAAAGTCTTGGGTCCTGTGTCGGTTGCTGTCTCATCTTCCATGACTTCATGTAGTCAGGAGTATAAAGCATGCAGCCAACGCAATTACATCAGTTTTTCTTGCCCCGGATGTCAGGTGCCCCCATAATGGGAAGCAATTATATACAAGGTTACACCTCCAACAAAAAGCAAATACACCAGAAAGCTTTAAGCATAGTAAACAAGAATAGAGGTACAGTCAATAGAAGTCAGGGGGTTGGAGGGAGGGTAACCAGGACTGCAACAATGAATACACTCAAACATCTACATTTATGGCAAGTGTACACAATTGTACTATGTTCTTCCTGTTTCACTGTTGCAGTCATTACATTTGGGTAGATTCCCAAAGCTAAGGAAGGGAGGAGGCAATTAGACAGCATTAGGACCAGCTATAAGGCCCTGCAAGACTGCAGTGGAAAAATCAGCTCTGGGTTTTGAAAAAAAATGGCAAGTGGTAATGCCTGGTGAAGGTATGTACAGAACTCCAGGCAGCAGCTTCTAGGATGTCCCTGGTAGGGACACCTCTGAGAAAGGTTGTAGAAGTAGATGCAGCCCTGGTGGAATGTGGTCTTATCCCCTGTGGGGTAGGTTTTCCATGGTGCTTATAGCAGAAATGAATGTAGTGGCCTATCCACTTAGAAATGGTTTGCTTTGAAATGGCCTTCCCCTCTGCTCCTGCAGCAAATGCAACCAGCAGCTGTCAGATTTTGTGAGAGGCTTAGTCCCAAGTAAAATCTAAGATGTTATGTGATCCTATCTCGCTACACATTGAAATGATGGGTTCGACGATCGATCCCTCGGCGACTCGCGGCTTTATGCCAAAGAGAGTCGGGTCTTATTATTGGCTCTCCATACTATATTGCCACCACTGCCAGTCCAGATGCCCTTTACAAAATGCAAAGACGGAGGGTGTAGCTTTATGGAGCTGGCTGCTTTAAAGTTTTGCTCTTTTATTAGTTTTTTCTTTTTATCACAAAATAGCTATGTAACGCTCATCGCTTTTTGTGTTATGATTCTGTTGCTTTTGTGTTGTGTGAGGTGTGATTTTGTTTTGTGTGATTTGCCAGAAGTTTTTCAACCCTTATTTTCCGGTTGCCTTTTTAGGTTTTTTTTTAAACTGAGTTTTTTAGTTTATAAAGTTCATTGTAAGCCTACCTTTTTATTGTTTTTTTGTTCATTCTTTTAAGATTGTTTTTTGTCTGACCGAGTTATATGTGTGCATATTATTGTCCAAAAATATTTAACATCATGTCTCAAACCCCTAATGGGCCTTTTCTTTAAAAATGTTCTAAATGTGCTTTTAAGATGTCTGTTACTGATGACCATCTACTTTGTGTATCCTGTCCGGCTCTGCCAAAGAAAGCAGGTTGTCACCCACCAGTCCTCAGGGTCATTGTCCTCAGGAGGGTTAAATAGGATTCCAAAAATTGATTACCGATTCTCTTTGCCCTGCCAAAAGAAAGCCCCAGTATCCTCGACTCCGGGGGAGGGCCGATGAAGAGACCTAGGGCAGCCTCCGTCGTGAAATCCAGACCCGGCTGACCCGGGAGTCTCCTTCTCAGGCCGAGGCTCCCAAGGACTGGCTCGTGCCGGGTGCGGCTGGGGCATCGGTGTTCCTCATCACCGCCTTCCGGGGAGTGGAGTAGACCCATGTCGCCCGCCTGCGTCTGCTCCACTGCTCTCGGCCTCGGCTCAGGATCGCGACACCCTGATAGATTCTCTACCCAAAGACTGACCCAGTACCCAGTGTGTGTGAATGGGAGGGTTCCGCCTTCGTTAGCTTCGGGCCGCCTCTCCCTAGTCCCAGGGGGTCGGAGGGAGAGGTCTTCTCGAACCGGTCTCACTTCCTCTGAGTCTTGAGAATCAAAAATTCTGATATAGACCCACCGGGTTCCATTCCAGATTCCAAAGACTACTTTCGCCATTTGTTCGGTTCCAGACGTTGGCTATGTGGATGACCATGACCCACCCATTGCCATTCCTCCTCCGACTGCTTCGTTCGGTGCTTGGAACCCGGGGGTCCCGTGTTTGGTACGCTGTGGACTTTACAGGGACCCGAGTCCCTTGGCCATCCTCTTCCAGCGGTCCGGGTTTTACCAGCTCGGGACTGGGCGTGGGGACTGGGTCTTTGGCAGTTCCCCTGTCCCGGCTTCCCCAGCCCGACTTTCGTCCCGGGGACTTCCGGGCTGAGGAGAGCTCCCAGGGGTTCTTTTCTTCGGCTCAGTCCGGCATTAGCCAGGAAGAGAATGGGACTGGTCTTGACACGTGGACTCCGGCAGTTCCCTACATGGACATGATATGTGGTGTCCGGTGGGTCCCCCTAAGTGATCCCGGATGATGTCTTCCCCGGAACCTGGAGAGTCCCCCAGGGTTCAGAAGCTCCTAGTGAGGCCCTCTGGAGACGAAGATCTGAGAGGGATCATGGGCCCTTTTCCCCTACAGCCCTCCCTCTCCTGATGATGTCACCGCCCCTTGATAGATGTCTGGGATTGGACTTGCCGAGACTGGATAGCCATCCCCCCTCTGAACCCTTTCCATCTTCAAATAACAAAACTCTCAAGCCCCCTCTTCTCACCTCCCCTCTGCTGGCGACTCAGGCCATGCCTCAAGGGCTTTGAGGGCACAGCCCGCGGTGGCAGGGTTCAGCGTCAATCCATCCTTATCGGATTTTCTAGGGTATCGAGATCCAGTGGCTATCGGATACTAGGAACCATTACCGCCACATTCATACATGACAGGAAGGTGGGCCTGCTTCAAGTTGATCTGGTCCAAGGGGTAAAGGGATTCCCTCTCCATGGCACACAACGCAGCTTAGGCAGTCCGTTCAGCGTCAGTTCAGTATCCTTAAATCAGTGCTAGGTACTTTTCCATGCGATCAGAGCATCTGTATCTGCGTTGTTGATTACTCTCTGAAGCATTCACAGGCAGATTTCAGGTTTCAGAAGGGCTCTCCTGTACTAGGGTTGTCAGGCCTTCAGAGAGGCTCCTCTACCGGGCATCCCTTTGATCGTCCTAGCTGTTCATTTGCTATCTCGTTTCAACACCCTTAGTCAATAGCTGGTTCGAGCGTTGGGCTCCGATTTGTCAGGCAGGTACGAGCTGGAGTTTTTGGCCGGCGCCCAAAAGCCGGGATCATGGTTCCGAATTTCTATAAGTCCTTCAAGAGGGACAGGAGGGTGCCGTCCAGAGGGCAAGTTATTCCAGGGGCGCGTCTGGGCGACGACCCCCCCAAAGGGAGCAAGAGGGAAAATTAAATAAGGCCAAAGGAGTCTTGAGGGATTGCCCGGCGCCATTGCTCGGGCCAGAAACAGGTCGTTAGGGGCAGCCATTCTCCTGAGAGAGAGGCTCCAGGGCGGATGGGTGCCAGAGATCGAAAGATTTCGAACAGTCCATTCCACACGCGTCCCAGAGGCCCCCCCGTGCGTTCGGATTGCCCATTTGTGCTCTGGAGCAGCATAGAGCTTTGGCATGCAATCAAAGAGTCATGATGGTCATGCCCACCGGCCGGAGGTGTGGGTGGAAATTTCTCGGTCCTCCATTTGGTGCAAATTCACCAGAGGGACCCCCCACCCATGGCGGAGGTTTGACCCACTGAACAGTCAAAGCCCAATCCAAAAATCGAATGCCCCACCTACAAAAAAGTCCGGATCCCGGTGGAAAGGATGGATGGATTAGTGCCAAAAAGAGGGGGCCTATGGAAACCAACCGAGACAGACCACGTCCAGAAGGTATCTCTTAGCAAAAGCAGTCAGTCCGTAAAGATTTTGCGCTTTGCCTTTGGTCATTCCACAGCTGGGGAAGGATCCAAGGACGCCACAGTAGTGACCTCCCATCTTGGCAATCAGTGCCTATTATCACATCGACTGTCTCCTGTTTGCCACCAGAGCTCATGCCACCAGACCTCCGCCATTCCATCATTTCTCGTCACCACTTTGCGATAGGACCAAAGCCTGGCAAGTGGTCAGTTCCAAGGTGCCCTCTCCCCTTGACTGCTCACCTGCCCCAGAGACTCTGATCTGATGCGGGGTGTTCACCAAGCCACCACCAGTAAACTTTACTCACCCAAGTTCAAGCTCTTCTCTCTGTCTGTCCATCTGGACTTGGATGGTCCTGCAGGTAGGAGGCTCCTCAAACTCAACGGTCTTGCTGCATTCCCTCAGAGCAATTACCAAACTTACATTCCAGTCTTCAGCTCTGCAACTTGATGCCAAAGTCTACGGGATCCAGTCTAGACTCAGATATAGTTACCCAAGTATGCTGAGATTTTAGTTCTGGCCAACTTTTTCACCAACTGTTTGATTCTTCAACCTTTGTTCTCCCAAGTTCAGCTTCAGTCAGGATTGTCCCTCAATTTCCCAGCCAGGGTTCTTCTACAGGGCACTGGTTCAAGGCTAGTTCCGGCACATGTTCCGGACTGACTAAACTTGTCATCTTCGTGTTGTGAATGGGCGCATCAGTCTCCACCTTTGGGATTACACAAGTTTCCTCAGGCTGCAGTGGTGGTGGCACAGATAACATGTCAAATAGGCCTGAACAGGCAAGGTTCTGAGCTCCAATGGTCCTTCATGAAGAGAGGCATGAGGTGTGGGTTCTGGCTGTAGCTGCCAGCATACACCTACAGACAGGCTCGGTGGTTTTCTATCTCAGGACAAAATCAGCAGGACATTGGTCCTCTCCTCACGAGTGGTCTCTAGTGAGGGATCGTCAAGTCCCTTAACAGAGAGCGCCGGGCATCCAGACCGGACCTATTTGCAACTCCTTGGTACACCAACAAACAAGGACCTCATTGATTCCCTTCCTTTGGTATAGCCCATCAGGATTCTATGGAGCTGAGAACCGGGGGCATTCTCCCCAGCCTCCAATACCAAGGGAAGCCATTATTCAAAAGCTTCTCTCATTCTCTCCAGCAATGATTCTGGTGCCCCAACTTGGGCTCCACAGGCTCAGTTATGCCCATGGATGGATGCTCTCTTCTAGATTGCGGACTATGGGCTGATATGGGATTTAATTCTTCCTGAAGACAGCAATTCTTGTCAAAACAATAAGTGCCAATGGCTCCTGGTTCTCCAACATCCCCATATACACACTAGACCTATGTTGTTCCTTAATAAAAAGCATCAACCACCACTAACAAATTGTCCCTCAATAAGTGGAATGCATGATTGCCCTGGAAAGACAGCCTCAAGAACTTCAACTTAGAAATTGACAGCTTGGCTCCTCCAGCCCAACCGCTTTAACATCTCATACTGAACAAATCTCACTCAGTTCCTGGACAAGTCAACTACAAGCTACCAATAAGAAATTGGGAATCCCCACGTATCCTCTGTCGATGAAGTTACTTAAATTTCGGTTCATTAAAAGTTCCAGTCCATTTGTCCAACAGTTTTTCAAAGTGCACCTCCCTATCTAAGTTGATTTGAACTTTTGAAGTTTAGAATAGTGAGCTCAGAACTAAAATCTGAAGACATGCGAATCCAAATATTGATGCTTGGACCAGACTCAGCGAAATTGGCAATATCTCAGTTTTCTGTCCCTCAGAGCTTTTCATCTGTCTGCCAAAACACTCATTACATTTTCTAGTCCATTAATATCACCCTTTTTAATTCGGCTGCTTTGTGTAAAGGTAAAGAGTCTTCTAACAATCTCCTAGAACTGGTTTCTTCTGCAAGAGTCTCATGAGCAGAAGCTGTCTGCCATACCCAGGAAGTTTTTTGGCAATTCTGGTTTATCCTAGTTTACATCAATGCTTAACAATTCCTTTGTTCCACTTGGCTCTGTCAATCTATATCTTGGTACAAGCCTCTAAGAAAGCTAGAGCTTCAACAATGTCGTTTTAAAACATCTCTCCAAATTATTCTTAAGTCATAAACATCTTTTATTCCTTCGGTTCGCTCATTCTGGGTCTGCAAGCAGTTTGTTACAATCTTCAAATTCCTCAGAAATTATCTAAAATTTGTGCTCTCTTCTGCGCTAAAAGCCTGTTCTTCAGATTGCATAAGCTCATGGCAAGAAAGGGCGAGCATCATTATACTCCATCACCCATTACGCTTTCCACCAGAGTGCCGGATTCAGGTGCTCCATCCGCTGTCCCATCATCACAGAAAACTACAAGCATAAATGGGATCAAACTTGGTCTTTTTGGGTTCCACTCACTATATCAACAGATGCAATCAAAGGGCCAGATATTTTCACCAATTCCCCTGCCTTCATTTTCTATAAAGCTGGAGGATAGAGGTGCTAGGCTCTTTTTATCATTCACATACCATAACTTCCAGGAATAACATGTTCCATATGCCCAGGTGCCAGATACTTCACAAACATCAGAGTGGCCTGGAGCAGTGGTCTATGACACATTTCATCAGCCACACCAATAAGAACTCTTTGGAGATCGATGTTATCATCGGGGTTTGCATGTTGGCTCCGAACCCATCATTCAGAATGTGGTGATATGGAAGCCATACTGATATGTTTAGCTCAGCCACAACTAACTCTCGCTTTGGGGAGCCTTGCAGATCAGGTCAGGATCGCCCGAACTCCATTCATCTTGTATGATGATCGTGCCAGGAAACAGCAGGAGAGTACATAACTAAAAGTTGTCTGTGGACGTCCATGGAGTGCAGTATTTGTTCCCCTTTGTTCTGTGGATTAGAAAAGAAGGTTGGCAGATGAACTGACTGATTAAGGGCCACACTGGATACCACCTTGGGCATAAAGGAGGGATTGGTCCTGAGGGACACCCTGTCCGCATGAAAGATGATGAACCCTTCTTGCTGAAGCGATGGCTAGAAGGAAGGCTGTTTTCCAAGAAAGGAATTTCAACTCTGCACTTGCAGCTGGCTCAAAGGGAGGTAGAGTGAGCTTTTCCAATACAAAGTTAAGGTCCCAGGCTGGAGTAGGGGCTCTCCTGGGTGGTCTTAAGTTTTTGGCTCCTCTGAGGAATTGCTTCAGCAGTGGATGAGAGAAGAGGGGTGGCTCTGTATTATAATGAGCTGAAATGGCAGAGGCATGAATTTTGATGGAAGAAAAGGAAAGACCCTTGTGAAGCATCTCAATTAAGTATTGAAGAATGTGTGGTAAATTGGGCACTGTTGTGTCCATCCCCTGAGTTTGGCTCCAGGAACAGAATCTTTTCTATTTTTCAGCATAGGATTTTCTAGTGCCAGGCCTCCTTGCCTCCAGAATGACATCCATCACTTTTTACTGAGGGATGGTAATGGAGAGATCATGTAATTAACCAGGCTGCAAGATTCAGGGTTTGAAGCTGTAGGTGCAGAATCTGGCCCTCCTGCTGGGACAGCAGGGCAGGGGTCTGAGGCAGGTGCAATAGTTCCAGGAGTGACACACTGCGCAGGAGGGGGTACCAGTGTTGGCCTGGCCAGTCTGGTGCAATAAGTATTGCCCTTGGCTTGTCCTGTTTGATATTCAGTAGCACTTTGGAGAGGAGAGGCAGAGGGGGAAAGGCATAAACTGATAGGTTTTTCCAGGAGAAGGACAGGGCATCCACTTTTCAAGCTTGTCTGTGGGGAGTCCTTGTGCAGAATTTGTCCAACTGGTAGTTCTGAGGGGAGGCAAACAGGTCTATTTCTGGGCTCCCCCATTTGTTTCTCAAAATGTTGAATATCTTTGGTTCCAGTTTCCACTCGTGTGGGTCCATGAGTTTTCTGCTTAGGTCATCTGCCAGTGTGTTTAGCTTGCCTGGCAGAAATTGAGCTTGTAGGTGCATTTGATAGCTCAAGGCTGTGTTCCACAGAGCCATGGCTAGTCTGCAGAGAGGGTATGAGTGGGTTCCTCCTGCTTGTTTATGTACCAGATAACAGTGGTGTTGTCCGTCTTTACCAATAATTGTCCTGGAAGAATGTGGTCCTTGAAGGCTGTCAGAGCATTCTGTACAGCTAACATTTCTTTTTGATTGTTATGCAGGTGCATTTGACTCGGGTTCCATTTGCCCTGAATGCACTGCCCTGCCAAGTGAGCCCCCCATGCATAGTCTGATGCGTCTGTTGTTAGGGTTTGGGCGGCAAGGGGTAGAGTGAATGGCAGTCCCTTGTTGTGGCAGCAGGCCTCTGCCCACCAAAGAAACTCTGTCTTTAAGCAAGGGATGATAGGAATAATTGATTCTAGGTTCTGAGAATGTTGACACCATAGGCTTTTTAGATACCATTGTAGTTTCCTCATATGCAGTCTTGCATATGGAATTAGTAGAATGCAAGAGGCCATGAACCCCAGGGCTTGCAGACAGCTGGGTCTTTGTGGCCAGTAGTTTGAAGTAGACTGTCAAATTAACTTGTTTCTCTGGCGTGAGGTAGGCCATCTGGGAAGATGTATTCAAGCTTGATCCCAGGAATACAATTTGTTGGCAGGGTACTAGATGTGATTTGTTTTTATTTATGGTGTACTCCAGAGAAGTTAGTAATTTCTTTACAAATGCCAGATGATTTAATAGTATGTCCCAGCTTTCTGCCTGAATTAGACAATCGTCCAGGTATGGGTATATCTGAATATTTCTTTGCCTGCAAAATGCAATGACTGAAGCTAGACACTTTGTGAATACCCTGGGTGCAGTAGATAAGCCAAAGGGCAGTGCAGAGAACCAACAGTGCATGTAGCCTGCTGTGACGCGTAGGCATCTTCTGCAAGATTCTCTTATTGGGATGTGCAGGTAGGCTTTCTTTAAATCCAGTGTTGCCAACCAGGCATTTTTGCCGAGCATGGGAAGCAGCCGATGAAAGAGTTAGCATTTTGAATTTTGGGATTACCAAAAAAGTGTTTAGGATAGACAGGTCCAGGATAGGATGCCAGGAATAGTCTTTTCTGGGTACCATGAAAAGTCTTGAGTAAAAACCTTGTCCCCATTCCTCTTCTGGGACAGGTTGAATAGCCCTGATGCTTAGAAGAGAGAGAACCTGCTTTTGAGCCTCTGCCCAATGATTTGGGGGTAGGTCTGGCCAACCGTTTTGGGTTGCTAAGGAGTGGAAGTGGAATCTGTATCCTTGGGAAACTATATTTAAAACCCATTTGTCTTGGGTTTTGAATTCCCAGTTTTTCGCATGCAGGGTGATCTTTCCCCCTAAAGGAACAGTATGTTAAGCAGGGCTTGGAAGGTTTAAAGTTAAGTCATTGTGACAGTTTACCACGGGGGGGGGGGGGGTCTGTCTTACTACTTCCAGCTTTGGAAGTGGGAGCCTCCCACTGCTTAGGCCTATGCGTACCTTGAGACTGAAGCCTGGATGGTCTGCTGGTTCTGGGTTTGGATTGAGAAAGCCTGGAAGAGGCAGGAAAGGACCAATTCTTAGAAGGCCAGTCCCTACTAAATCTGGGAGGCTGTACTTGCAGGAAATCTTTAACAGTTTGCATAGATTTAGCTTTTTCCTCCATCTTTTTAAGTGCTTTGATGCCAAACAGGCGGTCTTGGTTTAAGGGAGCATCCAGAAATTTAGCTTTAACATGACCTGGCAAAGATTGCTCCTTAAGCCAAGCATGCCTTCTAAGTACAGACCCAGTGACAGCAGCCCTGTAAGATGCCTCTAATGAATTAAAACCACATTGCTAAGTATGTTTTCCAACTTGTTGAGCAGAATGTATTACATCCTGTAATTCTTTATTTTCAGCACAGTCAGGAATCAACCTCATTTTCTGTTTATGCAATCCAATAATATGCTGCTGATACTTTAACATATGAAACTGGCAGTTTAAGGCCCTAATGGCCAAAGTTGCATAAGTGTATACCTTCTTACCCCATCTGTCCAGGGCCCTGGAATCTCTATCAGAGGAGGTATGGTTTTTGGCAGTAGTAGCCTTAATGCCTTTGGGTCCCTGTGAAATGGTCTCAGGATCCGCAGTAGGATTCTTAAAGAGGAACTTGTGAGAGTCAGGTACTCTAATACCCGTCAGGTTTTCTGGGAGCTGGAGGTAGAGTGTCAGGGTCCAGGCTATATTCCAAGAAGGTATCATCTACAATGTCTAGTACAGGAGGTATAACTAAAGGCTTGTGTTGAGGTAGGAGTAAGAATTCCCTAAGCCTCTTTTTGGAGTCAGAGTAATCCTGGCTTTCCCAGTGGAAATGCTCCCTAAGAGTATGCAAAGTTTCACTAAAAGAGAAATCCTCTGGAGGGGAAGC
Source organism: Protopterus annectens (assembly GCF_019279795.1). Taxonomy (NCBI): domain Eukaryota; kingdom Metazoa; phylum Chordata; order Ceratodontiformes; family Protopteridae; genus Protopterus; species Protopterus annectens. The sequence goes on along the minus strand of NC_056736.1, from coordinate 65,462,626 downwards.
AGAGGGAATGGAGTCCTCTGCATCAGAATCCTCATAGGTAGATAATGGCAACTCCTGGTCATTAGAGAAAACAGAAATTTCAGAATCCTGATCAGAAGAATCAGAAGGAAAATTATTTCTAGGTCTCCTAGAGTGAGAAGGATGGCTTCCCCTGATTAGAGTAATAAGGTCTTCAGCTATTCTTATTATTTGTTCTTTAGGCATAAGCTCCTGACCATGCGGTCTGGGCATCAATTTTCTAGGCGTGGGTCGAGTTTTAGGCCTTGAAGAAGAAGATGGTGTCGGTTTAATATGCAAGTCAGTAGGCCTGAATACACCCTCAGAAGCCGGTGCCTGCACAGCGGCTCCGGACCCATCTAAGGTAGAGACATCCACAGGTTCCAAAGTTGAAGAAGCATCTCGCGGCATACCGGACTCCGAATGAGTCTCAAGAGAGGCCTGTGAATCTGAAGTAGCGGGTATCAGGGGGTGCGAAAGTGCCTCAATGAGTACCGGTGAACTGGCGACTAGCTTAGGAGAAGCGTCGTCGGCAGCTTTGGATCTATTCGGTCTGTCTCTGTCTTTATCTTTGTGTTTTTTCGGAATGTCAGTAGTTGTGTGGCTTACTGAAACCATTTCTGGATAATTGAACCGAGTACCAAAATATATGGATGTGAAAATGAACCGACGACGAATAGTTCGAGGTTTGAATAAGGCACAAAACCGACAGTGAGGTATGTTGTGGTCTGGGCCTAAGAAAGGAATGCAGTACGAATGAAAATCTTTATGAGGTATTTCCTTTCCACAAGAAATACAATTGGTAACTTTTACTGACATTGGTTTAGAGCAAAAAAAAGGATCCCCAATGGGGTACTTAGCTTAGTTGAAGACTTCGGATCTGAAACTCAAAAATGAAAATTTCAGGAGTCGGCTGACCGGCATTTGTGAACTGCTTCTGCTTTGGGCACCACACGGCAAGAAAGACAGATGTTAATGGCATTGGCTGAATGCTTTATACCCCTGACTACCTGACATCATTGAAGATGAGACAGCAACTGATGCAGGACTCAAGTCTTGATAATCAGGCCGAATGAGGGCTACCTGCAAGCAGATAACCCAAATGTAATGACTGTAACAGTGAAACACAAAGAACATCAGGTGAGGTAGTTCGCGCCAATTCAGGTATTTTAGGGAGAGAGAGAGAGAGTGGTGAAATTTTTAATGTTTGTTGAGCTGTAAATCTAGCTATTTTGTGGTAACTTGATTCTAATTTGGTAAGTAGGGAGGAGTTCAGATTTGTGAATATTTGAGAACAATAGGTTAAGCTTGGCGGAAGGTAGGTATGGGTATGAGAAATCCTAGCTTCAGTAGTTAGGAATTTGTTGTTCCTGTACAGTAGTCCTAGCTTTTGGTATTTTTTGATACAGCTGTTAATGTCAAGATATAGAGATATATGCAATTTTAAATGTTATACAGTATTTTTCACTAGTTTCTTTTCCCATGTGTTTTGTTGTCTTTTTTGCTCATGTTCCTTATATAAGAAAAACTATACAGCCTGCACATCAAAAAATGAATTAAGGAACATCTTACAGACTACACAGATAATGTCGAATGATACAGCATCTGAACAAAGTTGATCGTGAAGGTATTTCTTTGCTAAGACTTTTTTTTTGTCAAGTAAAATGTATTCACACTGTAAATAGTTTACAAAACATAGGCAAAACTGGAGTTTAACTTTATCTTGAAATACAATGCAATGGTTCCCAAATAGTTAAAGAAATCAGCTAGCAAGTCTTTATACGACTGAAAACTGATTACTGAATTTCCAAATTTAGTATCTTTAAGGTGCTTTTGTAAGCATGAATTTACCCTTTAAACAATTTCTACTCAAGATAATCGGTCTAATGAAGCTTGCTATTTTGGTGGAATATCCAGAAGCGTTGGTTTTCTACCTAAATTCAGATTTAATCAATATAACAGCAATAAGCTCTGCAAAAAAATATGAATGCCAAAATATATATATATATATTTTTTTAATTAAGAACATAATGCACCATGTTATTGCTTACTTTCTCCTGATGCATGGAAACCATAAAATCTATACACATGACTGGCCACCACAGAACAAAGCCACATGCAACCAGAGTCTCTGGAGAGTTAATATCTATCAGATGATGGAGAAGGCAGATATAGTAGAAAACAGCAGAAGGGTTAGTCTGTAGATTTACATAAAAAAAAAAAAAAAAACTGAATAGTGTCTCGCTGAAGTTAATCAAAGACTACAAAGTGAAAAAGGAACCAGCAAAGTGTTCTGCTTATTTAGACTGACGTTTATGAGACCAGTCCTACCTACAAAATGTACCCACAAAATGATTTATTATAATACTAATCATCAGCAATAGTTTTTATGTTATGCAAACAAAACATATTTCATGAAAACTGCCCAAATGTTTTTAGTGAACTTTCGAAACTAAGATACAATCACAACATGTTTCTGTTACATATGCAACAAATCCTTCATCTTTGCCGTATAATAAGCTGACAAATTATATTAAGGCAGCATTACTTAAGTAGGGGCTACAAATACGTAACATCACTGTTCTGTGCCATTCTGTTTAAACATGCTTTTTTTCCCCTTTGGAAGGCCATCAAATGCCAGACAAAGCAGCTGAAGTCAAGAAAATACAAAGAGTATTTGTAATAAAGAAATATATGTGAAGGCAGCGTAATGAAGAGCAGCCTTTCAAAATATCAGGCTTACTGTGACCTTTTCAGGAACAAAAAATTCAACATGAATATTTTTATAGCAAACCAAATTCCAAATTCACCATCTAACATTTAAAATCAGCCTACTGTAAATACACCTATGAATCTGGAAGTCTGAAATGTCAGAAGATGTCCTTCAATTTTATCTTTGTTAAAGACAATTTCTGCACTGAATGGCAGTGAGAAAACAGTAAAGAAACATGACTATTTCAGATGAGCAGAAAACTGTGCTTGTGAAATTTTTGGTAATTCTGCTATATGTTTGTTAGCCTAGTATTTAAAGCTCTGGACAAGAAAATGGGCAAACAGCAGCATGACAGGCAGGTTCATTACTAGAGTGCCACCCAACCACTAAACAAGCAGCTGGGTATCTCTAGGACGTCCCCATCTTTGTTGTCAAAAAGCATGCTTGGCAAGATTTAATCTACAGGCACTACAAGGACACTTCAGGAAATCTGCATGTCTCTATATGTCTGTGTATACAAGTCCAGTGTTTGCACTTCATTATATTGAACATTTAGATAGGACAGTTGTTTTGCTGAACTACTTGTTAACTGCATGATGCTGGCATTTCTTTAGTGGGACTGCTGTGCTGTGGGAAGTGGGATTTTGCACTTTCCCCATTGTTCTGTGATCTTGGAGTTGGTATTTATAATTAGCAATGGGTGTGGGGGCACAGCCCACCACAAATAATGTTTTTTCCGTTTTACTTTTGCATGTGCATAGGTTCATCCTCAGTTCATGTGTATAAGCATGTTACTATAGTGAGTTTCAACTGTTTGTGATCAAAGTAGTGGGTCAGTACTGTAGTGAAAAATGTATGTGCATGCATGCTAAAGCAACCATATGCACTGCTGGTATGCTTTGTGTGATATACAGTGCAATATAATATAGGAAACACATAAATTAAGCTTACAGTTTGCTGTAAAAATATACTAACAGGGCAGTTAGAAAAATAAACCAATGGAAATGCTTCTTTTAAACAACAAACATGTTGTGATGAAAGGAGATACTGCTAGCCCAGCTAGCTGGAATTTTGTAAATAATTAAATGTCATTGGTGAATACTGAAATGATTTATACAAGATGCTTGTGTTACAAATGTATTAGAACTGTATGTCATGTGTATATCAAACTGCTTGTACAGATGTGTGTGTTGAAAAGGGTATTTGCAGAGTGTATGTGAAATGCAGCCACAGTGTGCTCTACTGGAAGAGAGCAGAAATGGGCATGTACTATTGTAGCGTTTAAATGTATATATTTTAACAGTGGAAACTATAATACAGGAGGTTAACTTCATAAAAATAACTGAAATTAAATTACTTCATAGATAGGTCACAAAAGATGGTATATTTCGGTTTTCAGTATAGCAAGAGACACAATGCCTGTACTAGAACACTTTCTGTATTGTCTTTAGGGTGACATAATTACTAGTCTTGAAAGCATGAAGGAATGCAATTGTTTTATGCCTTCCAGCATCAGCCAGAGATCTGAGGAGAAGCCTTTGTCTGTATATTTTTACAGGCAGATGTTAAATACTGCCAACTTCATCAATGGTTGTTCGGCCTGGGAACTAGCAGTAAGATGACAAGAAATTATGTAATTCTACAAGTTATCCCAACAGTAATATTTGATATTAGTTTGAGAAGTCTCTTAGTGAGACAGAACATTCTGCATTGGACCTGAAAACAACTAGAATATCCATTCACCACATCTGCCTTGCTCTATTAGTAAGTTACTAGAGTACAGTAATTCACTAAGATAAAGTCAAGAATATAGTAAAGTTTAGTTTAGATATTTTTATTTATTTATTTGAGGCTGTCCTGCAATGTTTTTTTAAATATTTCCTGTGATTTTGAACTCTGATGTCACTGTGAATATATATATATATATATATATATATATATATATATATATATATATATATATTTAGTATTGTCTTGATCTTTTATTATTTATTATTAAATATATTTAAACCTTTCATTGTGGCTGTTCTGCAGTTTTGAGAGTACTTGCATATTTATTTGGTGACACTGTGTCCTACTCTTGGACAAACTACCATTTGTGTTATTAATATTACACAGTAAGATTGGACACCCTTTGTTAAGGGCCTTAAAGCAGCTGATAAGGAGTGACTAATGGCAGTAAAAACTACTTTATAGTCTGGACAGAAGGGGACATAGCTAGTAAACCTGTGCCAGCCTTTCCCAGGTGTGTATGTGTTTGCGTGTGTATAAATCAAACCTGAATGTGTGTGTGTGTGTGTCTCAGCTACTTTTGCAGGGACATGAAGCACTGGTTGAGACAGAGAGAGAGTGCTGGAAGTCTTGGTTTGGTCACGCAGCTGAGATCTCTAATCTACAGCTGTGCCAGTGGGGAGTCTTACTGGGGATCTGGCGAAAGAGTGAGAAGCCAGCCCCAGACTGACTGTGGTCTTTGTGTGCTCTTAAAGCAAACTGCACTTGATGCAGACAGCTGCATCTGGAAATACTGTGTGTATACTTGTTAACCTCCCAGTGTACATCCCCCACTGGTTCCAGTTGTGAGGACCGAGATTCCTTGATTACTGGTCCAGTGGAGGGTTGACAAACATGCTTATACACATAATATATATTATGCAACATATGACTCCTCCTTCAATAGCTATCAGTAAAATATGACAAAGGTTAGCTATTCTCCGAGACTGGCTGACACACATCAGCCCAACAGCTATCTTGTCAAGGCCTGCATAACACATTCCCAGAAAGCAGCACAACTTGCATCAGAATGAAACAGCAAGAGACAAACAAACAAAGAAGGAATAACACAAAAGGGAATGACAGTAAGTATTATACAAGAAGCTGCATCATCAGAAAATGCTGCTGTAGGTAGTTTTTTGTACTATGTTAAATGAAGACAATTAGTGCAAAAACAACACAGATTAAATGTAAAACAACAAAATGTAGCAATGTCAGGTTTAAAGTTTGGAAAAAAAAAACCCTGTAAAACATATTACGCCAAAAGGATTTATACCTGGGGACAATGTCTACATATGACAATGTATCTGGCTGCATACTGACAAATGATGCCAGGTTAGTTTTAGTTTTCCCAAAGGAAAAAAATGAAGTGTGTCTGGGCAGTTACTGTCTGGAAACAACAACAAATGTTTTTTTTTTCCTCTGGAGACACACTGACAACTGCAAAGATTCACTAGATTCATTAATTATCTTCAAATGGTAATTTAGCATCAGAATTCAATACGCCATTAAAGTAAGGAGTGAGCCTTCCCCTAAACTTGATTTTTTTTTTTTAAATCTCTACTTAGGACCTTGCCCAGTGGTTCCACTACCAGTGCCCCACTGGCTCATTTACTTCCACATGAAAGACAGCCAGGCATCTCTAAACTGAAAGACAGCCACCTGGCCCACTTGTTCCTGCTCGGGGACCTAGTAGGCCCATTGTTCTGTTGGAGCCGAGAGCACTTCATTAGGGAGCAAGCCAGTGTACTGGTGCCAAGAAATTCTCCACCCTCTTCTTAGCCCCTCACTATATGCAGATGGCTGACTAGCAATGGCTTCCTCAGCTGAAAATGATCTGCATGCTCTCACCCACATCATCTCTGACTAAGCAGTTCATGCACTGCTTCATAGCATAAAACTGCCTTGGCCTTCTCAATGGGCAAACATCTACTCTCCAGTAGGTGTCATCAATGTGGCATCCATGAAGGTCACCAATGCGGCATCCATGACTCCTCAATCCCCAAGATAAGTAAACCGACATCAGCCACGGCAGCCCTAAATTTACATTGTTCAGCTCACAAACAGGCAGGCAGATGGACTGATTTTCAGTAAACAGGCCCTACCACAAGCAATAAGTTATTTCATTTTCTTCATTAAACTATAGATTGTCACTGCAAGAAACCACACACGAATGTTCAGATATAGCATCTGTAGTGCTGAAACACTAAGAAAATTAATAGCAAGAAAACTAAACATTTCTATTAGAGAAACACCATTTGAGAGGTTGCAGTTAACTCTGAAGGAGCAAAGCAATAAGTTAGGTCTTAGAATCAGATTTTAAATACATGCAAATAATATAAACCCATCAGTAAGAAAAATGGGTTACATGCATCTTCGTAGTGAATAAATACATCTGAGTGAAACTTGAAAGAAAAAAAAACTCTGGAATTTGGTTTGCAAAAAAAAGTAATAAGGCCCACTTAATGTAAGGCAACTCAGAGTCTATTAGCAGTTTAGTGTCACGGAATAATTATTGTTCTCATCAATGGACTTTTACGTGTCACACTCCCAGAAAGGCCAAAAGATCACAATAAGGTTTCATTTTTATCAGCCCAGCATGGAAAAAGGTTAAGCAGCTTTAAAGCCAAAATAGAAAAAAGCATCTCAGTTCCAAAAAAGATAACACTGCAAACAGGAAAAAAATACTAACTAATCTACTGTTACATTCTACAACACAGCAAAAGGAATCAAATAGTAACAAATTGCTAATATGTGTCATACTGATGATTCTACATATGGCATTTGAAATGCCATAATGGGTAGCATTTTATATATGCAAAACAGATGTTGCAAATCCATAAAACCCATTTTCCCTCTTAACACTGCCCTTGAGTAATACAGTTCAGTCAAAACATCATTAATTAACCCAAGTTCTGCATTGACTGCAGGAAAAAAGTGCTGCTGCTGGAAGCCACTCCTGTATAAGTAGGTTCTAAAAAATGTGCAAGTGACGAAACATCACTTTGTACTCTTCCTAGTATAATACTATCTGCATTCTCATTTGCAGTCTTTTTTCTGATTCTTACTGCTGTATCCTTCTTCATACTGTTCCTTCTAATAGTAACTGTATCCATTATCTTCCTGCAAGCATCTGTTCAGAAGGACTTCACAGGCTATTTTCTTAATCTAAAATACCTTGTAAAACTGCATTATAATCTCTATTTACAACTACTGTCCTTGAGAAAATGTATACGAGAAACCAGTTTCACAAAGTGCATGATACAGGGATATACAGAGGTATATTCTAGATAAGTAAGTAGCATAATTATTTTATTGATACAAAGAAGACATTACAATATGTTCTCTGGATGATCCCCCAAACTCACTATTTATTCGCAAATGAGATGATATACTACTATAACAAGCTCAAGTATGCCCCTTCCCCTATTAGCGTAGCATAGGACATCTGGGATTTTCTTCTGGACACCAGGAACAGATTAAGGCTTTCCTGCAGGCATACTGTAACCAAGTCAATTACGGTGCACTCCTCCTTGTGATGGACTGCACAGCACTGAGACACCCTTCCTTCTGAAGTTCGCTGCACCTTGAAAGCTTGTTGAACATGAAGGTGTCAATAAAATTTCAACAGCAATGACTTAAAAAAAGAAAGACAAGATACCAGTAGTACAATACCATGAGCGTTTGGTGAAGATGTAGTTCAGCAGTTCCAAACGATTTTACAACAGCAAATTACGCAATAATGCTTATTTATTTATATTTGTTTACCAGGGTAGTGCACTGATCTCAATGGACAATTTGCCGGCACAGCCTATGTGAACAGGATCGCATAAGAAATAAACAAAACAAATTTACAGATACAAGGATAAGCTAAAAAAAAATATATATATATATATATATATATATATATATATATATATATATTTACAGATTCAGGGATAAGCAGTTAACAATGGAAAAATGGAATTACGCTTAGCAGAGCTTTATGGTTAAGATGTAGCCATAATGACTGAGATGCCTTATACTACAGGGATAGCAGCATATCCTTATATAGCGAGGTATGAAGACATTAGAAGAAACAACTGAGAATAACTGCAAGAAAAGATATCATTTGGAGAAGACAAAGAAAAGGTACAAGAGTCAAGCAGAAGGAAGAGGAGTTGAAAGGAGAAGTGTGAGAGGGATGCAAAGAGAAGACAAGGAAGGATGAAAAGGGATAAAGGGGTGTGTGAGAGAGCTGCAAGGTTCATGTAACACTGAGTGAGTGCAGCTGCACTTTGCTTGGGGGAAGAGGTGTTTCTTGGGCTGTACTTTTGGACATCTCACTAAATTAAGTTCTGCTTATCCTGCAAAACTGCAGATTCAATGAGTAGGGTCAATGAGGTAGGGAACACGCTACTTGCCTTGAAATGCAGTGACTTCAGAGTTGATCTAGACTATGAGATTTATTGGGGGGGGGGAATGCACAGACATATATATCAAATTCACTGAAGGCTATGCCAGACATTTTCTTTCACTTTAATATGAATTCTTATAAACTGGAGTGCGAGTCACTTAAGTAGGCAACCTTATCATCAAATAATCCAAGAAAGGAATGGTTGAAGGAAAAGAAAGTAGGAAACAACCATGATGCCATAATATTATATAAAAAAGTATATTCTCAATCTGAAAAGTTATATTCATCAGTGTGCCGTTCTATGTTTCAATACATCACTGGTCCTCATATGCAATGAGTCTACCTAGTGCCCTTATGTCTAATGCAGTTTTTAGTTGCAAACTGGAGGATTTGGAAGACAGATGTAATAATATTACCAAGAGTTCATTATGTTTTATTTTATTTATTTTTTTCCCCACTGCTGTCTGTAACAGACATCCATACAGGACTTTTCCTCTAACTCACAGCAACATTTTAAGTTGCTACTGCTATACATTGTTAGAAAAGCAACAACATGTGTATATATCAAGGGAAAACTTGAGCATGGATACCTTGGATCAAAAAAAAACTGCTTTGAGCCACTCTGTAGAGTAGAAGTATGAAGCCTAGACTATATCTTACAGACAACCAGAGTGTGAATGGCAGCTCAGACACCTGCAGGAGCTGGAAGGGGAGAATGAAAGTGAGGAGTCACTGCTGGCACACCCATCCAGGGGGTGCTGGCTCTCCACACAAGTGACACCTAGTAGGAGCACTAGGTGTCTTTACCATGCAGCTAGAGTCTATCATGCCTGTGTTGCTGTGTGCAAACCTCACTATGAGCCGATGGGAATTCAGCAACTGAAAGAACACCTCCCATCAGGAAGCAGCTATAGTGGAGTTCAGAAGAGCCACCAGAGGGTGCTTCACCAAGGTAGTGGATATGACTCCCTGCAGGACCAGCAAAGCTGGCCCACTCACTACCAGCCAACACTCACTCTGAGTAGATGAGCTCATGTGGGATTCCTGGGCAAGAAAGAATGGACTGGAGAGGGTTCTCACCTGCCCAAGAAGCCCTGGCTACTATGACTGTTGAACAAATGAGGCAAAAAGGTGCAAATAGTGGAGCCATAGGACTCAATCCTGTAGGGAGGGGAAAAAGAAGAAAACAAAAACCTGCTTTGCTGTAGTTCTGATTGGCAGATTCTAAATGCAACCACCACATTACAAGTCTTTAGAGGTATTTGTGTTCAAGTCTGAATTAAGTTTTAAAATATGTTTTATTTTTCTCAATAAAGCATGATCTGGGAGGGAAATGCTAAGGATGTTTCCGGATATGAAAAGGCAAGAGGTTCCAGTTTCACAGATCTGACATGCTTGTACAGCTTGAAATAAAGTACAGGGAAAAGAAAAAAAATCTTAATGAGACTACAATACCATTTCTTTAAATAAGCCAATTAACAAAAAGTTATCTATCAGTACTGTTAAGGATAAAAGAGTATGTAGGCCTGAAACAGCACTGACCAAAATAATACAATAAAGAACCTCCTCCAAATTTAGATTTTTTTAAACAGAGTTTAACTTGATGAGTTAGCAATTTAAAATTTTCAAAAGAAGCTGGGAGAACAAAGAAGTTGCATGGAACTGCAAAGTCCTGTGATGGTACTGAGAAGCTGCCTAATCCTGGTCATAAATCTCGTCTTCCTCAATTTCTTCATCTGAATAATAACAATGAGATTGCAACTCAAACCAAAAAAGATTTTCAAGACAAGGATAATGGGCTAAAGACTATATGCTTTGCTTCCTCACAATATGAATGCCCTCTCTTTGACCTCCAAACTGATCCATCTAGCCAAGCATATAAATTCCTCAAACAAGCTGAATCTAGAGTCATCATCAATTATCAAATTATATTTGGATTAAAACAAATCACAAATGCTACTGTGTCACTAGTCATAATACTATTTAAGAAAAATACTAACTGGCACAGTTTTCAAAGTGAAACTATTTCTGATACCTGGAACAATACCACTTGTTCCTTTACATAAAGGGAGTTCTCAAGCATCAGCAATCAATCATCCAGTTTTTCCTCTGTCATGTTAAGTAAAACAAAATCAAAAATGTATTTACTCAAAATTTCTCAAACACTTAATAAAAATTAAAATCTAATATCCATCACACAGCATGTCTTTTGACCTCTCCACTGTTTGCCATGCCTGATTTTGTATGTAATAGCCATAGTCTCTTGGACCATGGACACAAAGTCAGAGTACTTTTTTTACCTTTCTAAAGAATGGTCCAGTGGATCATGCTATATTTCTCAACATCCTGGGCAACTGCCATTAAGTAATTCACTAGTTATCTAGAGATCAGACATTAGACCATCAGATGTAACAATGTTACCAGTCAATCACGTTTGTGGCTGCTGAAATCAATTTTGGCTCACTACAGTGTCTACTTATACTTACAACATTCATAAACAATACAGTGTCTTTTACTGTGCATGTGTGTATGTATGTATGTATATATATATATATATATATATATATATATATATATATATACATATATATATATATGTCTGTGTGTGTGTGTGTGTGCTGAGGCACAATAGTTTTCTAGCCTTGGGGGGGGGGGGGTACGGCACCTTCCTCCCATATGGAAAAACAGACCACAAGGGAAAACCTGGTCCTTGTGAGCAACAAAGCTGCTGGCTGAGAATCTTAAAAAATCAGGAAAAAAGAACCATGCATTGCAGACAAGCTCAGTTGAGACTTCATAATGATCAAGCAATTATAACTTGTTTAGGAAAAAAAAACTTCTTTACTGAAAAACAAATAGATGACTGTGTTTACCCATAAATGAGCTTCATCAGATCTAAATCCAGTTTACATGACATGCAGTATAAATACTGCCATGTCATTTAAGTTTTGATTTCTAAACAAGTTATAACTGCTTGATCACTCTGAAGTCTCAACTGAGCTTGTCTACATCCATCTGTGTTGTATTCTACTGAAAAATTTATAACAATGGTGTACTCCATTAGAATATACCAAGTCAAGTGGGTACAGAATGGCAACACATCTTTCACTTAGATTGCTGGTGCAGTGAAATTCAAGTGTTTTTGCAAAGCTGGATGGCCTTAAGATGTGTATCTCCCATCTCTCTCTCTCCAACACACACACACACACACACACACACACACACACACACACACACACACACACACACACACACAGAACACTGTTTTAGAAAAAATTTTATTTAGCTCCTTGTATGGTGACTATCAAGAGGAAATAAAGTAAAGTACAGAGACCTGCAAGGTTCATTTTAACAGTGCATTGAGCAAAACAAGCTGGTGGACTTGGGATTCAGTCTCATAAGCTCCAACATGCACACTAAGACATTGAGCAAAGTTACTTCAATGTTCTCATGGACTAGTCGAGAAATAAACAAAGCCATGGTGAGGGCATGGCATCATACAATCAAAACAACTGTACAATGTTGCACCAGGCTGATTAAGAGGGACAGTCATTCTCCCATGTAGAAAGCCAGTTGACATCAGAGGTGTCATACTACCAGGACTCCTAAAACCTGAAATCCATACATGAAAAAGAACTGCACATCAGGAAATCATGCAGTGCACTCACTTTCTGTAGGGTGTGAACAGCTGTTAATAATGTCCCGACCAAGGACTCGATGTCAAATCTGCACCACATTTCTGCACATAGTATGAGTGAAGGAACTACAAAAGCTGATGCTATTCTTATTTATTTATGGTAAAGCCAAAATCCTTCTGTCTAAGATGAACAGGAGTGGCTGCGGTCCTAACTCCCATTCCAAAGTCTGTAGGGTAAGGAACAATGCTCATAGCTCCAAACAGATTATGCAAAGCCTTTACCTTCTAGGGAAGAAATCCATGTGAGCTCTAAAACATGGTGGCAAAGTTTTCAGAAGCTGTAACTATATTAATGCAAGAAGGGAAGCCATGTGATTAGACTGGTGGATACCATTCGCCTGACTGCAAGTATCTATGAGGATATGATGGCTTTGTAGTCACTGATATCTTACATTACACTGCATAATGGCAGGAGAGGCCTGTGATGGGAAAAGCTTACAATCATACTTGATGCAAACAATTGATATATACAGGGAAGCCTCATAAACCCTACTGCCGCTATCGACATATATGCCTTTAGAGACACTACAGACCTTCCATACACATTACTGTCGCAAGTTATGATCCACATGACCAATTTGACTAAAAGTGCATAGTAAATGAACACTGCATGAGTTTAGAAAGATTGCTGTTCTTTGATAACACCACAGCACAAAAACTTTGGCAGAAAGACTTGGGCAACAGAAAGGACAAAAGGTTGTTGTCAAAGTTAAGGAGCCTATAAGAAGAAATATCACCAGAGATTCCATAGAGGTATTAGAGATATTGTGAAAATTTATGTAAGGCAAAGAAGAGGGGAAGTAAAGAAAAAGCACAAAAGGAAACATTTATGGAGGACTTAAGTATGCCAAGGTTAGAGGTAAGTGAGGCTCAACAACTAACAGTTAAGATAAGAAAAGATGCAATAAAATATTGTTATGTATAACTGAGCTGCACAGAAGTCTCAAGGAACAAATGGTGTTCTGGTGGAAGTTTGGAAGCTAGGAAGGGAAAAAAGTAATAAAGACCTGGAAGGTTTTCTTTGCTAGTAAAAAAAAAAAAAAAAAAAAAAAAAGGAAATAGAGAAAAAAAAAACCTGTGGTGGCTGTAATACCTAAAGATGGTAAACACCCCATATGATCCAGCTTCATGTCGGCCCATTTCAATTTTAAACTAGGATAATTAAGTGTTTATGATTATAATGGCTACAAAAATTTGTAAAGGCGCTACAATTTTTTCAGCTACACAATTTTTGTGAAGGCAGGCAACATTTGTTAACCTTAATAGAACAATTAAAAACAGAAATCCATTCAAACCCAGCTGAAACTAGGTCAACAACAAAACAAAAAACTGGAACCAGGCTGAATCCAAGAGACCAACTTTTTGGATACAAAAAACTTTATTCACTCTTTTTGTCTCAAGACTTCTTCAGAATAAACAGTATAGCCAACAGCTAATTTAAATACAAGTCATCAACCAATAAAATCATACCAAACCAAACATCAATCAACTTGTTAAAACCATAAAATAAGTACACAATACATATTATAGTAATGCATACCTAAATACGTATTTGTTTCAGAAAGCATTTGATGTTAACTGCATCATTCAACTCGGGTTCTTTATAAGAATTTAACTGTTTGCCACAAGGCTTTATTTTGTTCTAAGTGGTTCTTAAAGTCCCCACCCCTCAAATCATGTGGTACTTGCTCAAGAACTGCAAAAAGAAACTTTTTATAATTTTGACATTTCAATGTGTGTCTAAAGAATGCATTTTTACTGTCCTCATTCTTTATATTACATAAGTGTTCCCTAATTCTAACAAACAACGTCCTTGTTGTCATTCCAGTATAAAATGCAATACACCCTGTACATACCCTAATGTAAATCACTCCTTTACTTTTACAATTAAAATGTCCAGGTATCTTATTGGTACAAAATAAATTACTCAAATTGACATGAGGCCCTTCTAAAATTAATCTACAAGTGTTACATTCTCCACATTTATGCATACCATTGGGCTTGTTAGTCATTAAAATTCCATCATTTACATTAATATTATTCTTAGGACGAAAGTGTGAATAAAGTTTTTTGTACGCTAAAAGTTGGTCTTTTGGATTCAGCCTGGTCCCAGTTTTTTGTTTTGTTGTTGACTTAGAACAATAATGATCCAGAAAAACACAGAAAGAAAATACCACTGTTATTGGTGGGTCTTAATGCAGAAAAGGCATTCAACAAATTAGGCTAGGGTTTTAATGTGTAAGGCAATGGAAGCATTTGCATTTTCTGATGCAACAGTAGTGTTAATTAGAAGTATATATGAGGGATCGGAAGCAAAAAAACAAAATGGGAGGGTTCCTCTCTAATAAGATGTGTCGAACAGAGGAATCAAGCAAGGCTGTCTTCTTTATCCTTTATTTGTGTTATATTTAGAACCATTGGCAAAGAAAATAAGGGACTTAAATTCAAGGATACAGTTTTTATGGTGTTCAAGAAAAGCTGACTATTTGCAGATGATATTTTGTACGTGATGGAAACAGAAAAGGGCATCTCAGTTTTATGGAATATTCTGAGACAGTTCCAGGGTTTCTCTGGATATAAAATTAAGGATAATAAAAAAAAATTATGTTTTCACGATAACGTTCCACCTGTGTTGTCCATTTGTCCATTATTCTTCCTTAACATGCGAGTTTGGATCAGACCCTCGGATCCAACTCAGTCGCCTTCTGTAGCCATAGGATCTGATTCTCGAGCTTCTCCCTTACCCATAACGTTTCATTTCCCTAGATTAACTCAGATCGAATTTGCTGCTGCCACATTTACAGTATATCTATCTCTATTATAGGTTCATAGATTAGTACTAGGCTAACTGCCCTTGCGAGCCATTTTAAGCCTAGCCAATTACCCCCTGTGAGATTCAAACCCTGTACCTTGTGTTTGTAAAGCAAACATCTTACCCATTAGGCCTACAGATTCAGAAAAGGATAGGATAAAGTTCAGGAGGTCATAAAGGAACACAGTTCTTATAGGTCTATCCGTCAGGTCTTTCACAGTTATGGACAGGGGGAAAGAGGGTGGGAAATTTCATGAAGAATGCAAATGGACAACACAGATGGAATGTTATGGTGAATACACAACTTCTTTATCTGATGTCATATTCATTCGTTCTCAACCTATGGGACAGAGTCCCCAGCTACAGTAACCTCTGGTGGCCCTCATGGAAGCATATTCCGCAACACTGCAGAAATAAAGGCAGCTCTATTTCTAAAGACAATATCCAGTTTGTGATGTGCAACAAGCATATGGGAATCAGACCAAGTAGCAGCTGCACAAATATCCGCAATTGAAACCCTGGACCAGAAAGCTTGAGATGTAGACATAAATCTAGTAGAATGAGCTTTCAAATTTTGAGGTTGTGGAATACCTTTGGAGGAATATACAATCTGTAATCCATTCAGCCAAAGTGACTTTGAAAACTGGCCTTTCTATTCTAACATTTGAGAAGGAGATAAACAGCTGGTCAGTTTTTTGGAAAGATTTCATTTTATCAAGGTAAAAACATAGTTGCTTGTGAACGTCCAGAAGATGAAGAGTATATTCACCTTTATTTTGGAAATAGGGGAAGAAACCCAGTAGGTTGATGACCTGATTGATATTGTTTTCTGAGGTAACTTTAGGGAAAAAGGAAGGATAGATAAAGCATGGTTACTCTATCTTTATGAAAATTAAAATACAGGGTTTGGATGATAGTGCTTGCAATTCAGATACCCTTCTAGCTGAAGTGATGGCTACCAAAAAAACAGTCTTCCGGGAAAGGTATTTTAAATCCACCTTGGCTGAGGGCTCAAAGGGGGAGGGGGGTTGAACGAGAGCTTGTAAAATCATGGTTAGGTCCCGAGGAGGAGTGGGATCCTATACAGGAGGTCTAAGTAAAAAAATACCCCGGAGGAAGGGGTTACACAATTTAGATGACACAAGGGAAAATTAATTTTCTCCAATGTGGTAATTTGGGATGGCTGCCGGTTGCACCTTAACAGTAGAAAAACTTGTCCCATCTTGTAAAATTGAAGCAAGAAAGTTTAGAACTGGAGGGCTAGGAGCTGTAAAAGGATCCAAATATTTTGGATGAGCTCATATTGAGAAACTCTTCCATTTACTTTTGTAGATTCTTCTGGTAGAAGCCTTATGTGAAGATATTACAATCCTTTGAACCAGGGAAAAAAGCCTGGTATTTCTAGCCATCACTGGAATTGAAGAAACCATGCAGTTACTTTCAGTCCTGGAACACCTGGGTGAATCTGCCCTAATGGATGGGACAGGAGATCTGGATACTTGTCCAGCATCCACAGAGGGCATATTAACTGAGACCAAAGGAAGGGGAACCAGACCTGTCGAGGCCAAAATGGGGCAATTAGGATCACTCTGCTCTTCAACTTCTGTGCTTTCTGAAGAACTTTAGGTACGAAGAGTAGGGGCGGGTAAGCATAAAGACGACCAGAGGGCCAAACATGGACTAGAGCATCTCCTGGTGACTTTCCCTGAGGATGGATCAGGGAAAAGAACCTGCTGTATTTGTTGTTGAAGGGGGATGCAAAAAGGTCGCTAAAGGGTTTCCTCTATTTGTGGAAAATCATGTTTGCAACAGACTGGTTTAGAGATCACTCATAAGGCATCAAGATTACTCTGCTGAGCCTGTCTCCTAGAATTCTGGACTTCCGTTGAATGTGCACTGTGACTAGATAGTGGTTGGAAGAGATCGCCCATTGTCAAACCCTCATTGCTTCTCGACATAGGGGATAAGATCTGGCTCTCCCCTGCTTGCTGATGTACCATACCATGAACAGGTATCCATTTGTATCACAACTGCCCCTAAAGGGGAGAAAGCTTTGAAGTGCTTGCAATGCTAGAAGCACCGCTCTCATCTCTAGAACACTGCTATGCAAAATGGTCTCCTGTGTCGCCCAAGTGCCTTGGACCATCAGACCCAGGCAATGTCCCCCGCCCCCCCCACACAGCTGGGAAGCATCCATGGTCAATGTGGTGTTAGCGGGAGGAAGAACAAAGGGTTGTCTCTGTTTGACTTCTTCTGAGAAGAGCCTCTACATATTCGGGACAACCTGATAGGGTGATTCAGCAGGTAGAAGCATAAAGATCAATGGACTGCCAGAGTCCATTGAAGTATTCTCATGTGTAAGTGTACTGTATAATCATGGTCATTGTGGCAGCCATCAAACCTAATACTCTGAGGACTAGACTTGCAGGGGGTTTTGAAAGGTCTAGAATTTGTCCGATATGTGATCTTAAAGTGGAAATCCTTCCTGAAGGCAGGTAGGTTAGACAAGTGACTGTGTCCAGACATGCTCCTATAAAGTCTATCAACTGTACAGGATGTAGCTGAGATTTCTGCATGTTGATCGTGATACCCAGGGTAGGGGCTAGATATAGCAGATAGTCCCTGGCTTGTAATAGTAGATGTCTGGTTGATGTGGTTAGGAGCCAGTTGTCTAGATAAGGAAACATGTTGAATCCATGCAGTCTCAAGTGAGCTGCTACCACCACCATGCATTTGATGAACACCTTTGGGGCAGTGGTGAGACCAAAGGGGAGTACACTGAAATGACAAAGAGTGGCCCCCAGCTGGAAGTGAAGAAACCTTCTAGAGCACCTGTTCATTTTGATAAGAGAGTACGTATCTTGAGGGTCGATTAAGCACATCCAGTTATCCTTCTGTAATAGTGGTAGAATGGACTGAACCGTGACCATCCAGAACTTCAGATTGTCTACTGATTTGTTTAGGAATGTTAGGTCCAAGATTGGCTTAAGTCCCCTGTCTTCTTCGGCAATAAAAAGAACCTTGAGTAGATTCCAGATCCGTTTTTGTCTGGTGGGACCTCCTGGATGAGACTCTCTTCTAGCAGCTTTGTAAGTTGCAATGCTGCTTCCTCCCTCTAATTGGGTGGAACATCGGGGATATTTTTCCTTGGTTTTGGTATTTGGAAAAATGGAATGGAATATTCTCTAGATATGATCCTTTGCACCCAATGATCATTTGTGATGGCTAACCAGGCATCAGGTTCAAGGACAAGCGCGTCCCAACTGCCTTCACAGAGGGACAGTCAGGCATCTTCTCAGGAGCATTGAAAGGATCTATCAGAGATCTATCTGAGAAAGAATCTTGTGATCCTTGATTGTGCGGCCCCACCCTCTGCCACGTGGGCGACATCTACCATTTATTTTACATTTGTTAACCAGAAAAGTCCAACTGGATGCATGTCCATTTTCAGCGGAGGTCCGGGGAGAAAAGCTCGACAGTTAAATTTTGAACAAAATATAAGGTGTATACAGAAGCATTCAAATTTACATACTACTAAACTTAACACTGACTAGTAACATAGCATTACAGTTTTAGGTTGAGGCATTACATAATGGTGAACATGGTTAGTAGGGGCTGCATTTTTTGCTTTATACAGTTGACTTGTGGGCAAGTTAGCCACAGTAGGGAATATAGCAACAAAGAGAGTAAAGATTAGACATAGTAGGGGTATAGTAGCAGGAGAAGAGACAGAGATGGGAAATTGGATAACAGGTTAAGTAAGAAAAGCAGAAGGAGTAAGTAGCTTAAGTATAGAGTAAGAGTAGAGGTGTAAAGAGAAAAGTATAGTGGATAGATAACAGAGTGTCCTAGCAGTGACATATAGGTATTGACTAAGGGGTTAGAATTAGAGGTGGTACTGGAAGGAAGCTAGAAAAGTTGCATTCTTCAGATGATGAAGCTGAAGTCAGAGTGCAAGAGTAAGGGGAGAGTTGTTTCCCTCTCTGTCTCTGTGGAAAAATCTCCCTATGATTCCTGCAAAGGACCTTGAGACTTTTTAAGCCACATTTTTTACCACCACGTTGATTCCTGGAGAAAGGTCTTTATGAGGTAAAAAAAATGGATTCCCATGGCAGGCAAGGTCTTTCCATTTTTCTCACTACGGGAGAGAGAGTCTCTAACAGTGGAGCCAAACAATGACAGTCCATCAAAAGAAGCACTGATGAAGGATGCCTTGAAAGGTTCTGTGAAGTCACAAAGTTGCATCCAGGCATGATACCTTATAGCAATACCTGAACCGGCAGTCCTTGTGGTACCCTCTGTGGCATGTGAGATTAGCCTCATGGATGAGTTAGAGATAGACTGCAGGGTGGCAAGTCTGGAGAAAAAGGTTTTCTGTTCCTTTGTAGACATGGACCCTGGGGCAGAGCTAGATGATTCCTTAAGTAAGTCCCTCTCTAGTCTGGTGAAGTGTGCTAAGTAGTTCAGCTATCACAATGCGAAGGTTGCTGATGCACAGACTCGCTTCCCAAAACCTGACCAAAGCTCTGGACTCAATGTTAGGAGGATGGACAGTGGAGTTTTGCTCTGCTAGCTCCTTCTTGGTGGTTGCTGCAGCAACCATGGCATCTACAGGGATACCTTTTGTCCAATGTTGTCTATCTGTGGCAGCGCTGATGATCTTGTCAGTTAATTTAGGAATAAGTTCCACAGTGTCTGGTTCCTTTCATGCCCTGTGGGAGACAAGGTCAAAAAGGTCATCCATAGGGGAGGACACCCAAAATGTAGATGGGCCAGACCCAAAGGCTTCCAAAAACACGGATTCATCCAAGGTAGAGTTTTGGGCAGATCATCCACCTTTATGGTGAAGGATTTCAAGAATGTCTCCAAGAGACATCTTCAGTGGAGATCTTGGGGACCCTTCCCCCTCATCCAAGACAGTGTCCTTGGTGACAGATTCCTAGGAGGGAATCCAGGTGCCTCCTTTTGCATTGTCTCTTACTACAGACCTCCTCAGTGGGATGCTCCATGGAGGCATCTGAAGAGATGGGAGACCTCTGAAATTGGAACTGACTGGAAGTATTCTGGGCTGGCTGCCCTGGAGGTGGTAGAAGAGAGGACTCAGGCACAGGATCCAAAGCAGGGGTGGGACACAGATCAGAGGACATGAGATTCTGGGCTCCTCTAAGCAGAGACAGAACCCTTTCCACCACCTCAAAGGCAGAAAGCCCCACAGGGGTTGAAGACAGTCTCTCCAGAGCCGAAACTCTCGGAGCAGACAACTCACAAGGCCCACAGATTTCCCGCTGTGAGGGGAGAGTCGGTGCAGAGCTGTCAAATGCTGAAGCTCCAAGGGGAATTGATGGCTTCGAAAACTTAGGAGTCTAAATCAACCCCTCGGACACAATGTCAAGGCTTTAGCTCCAAGAGCCATTCTGCTCAGACATGGTCAGAACCGGTCAGGTCAGGGAAATGGTCGGAGTCGAAGTAATAAGGTACTGCTGGATCTGACATCTCGACTTTTGGGGCCTTTGGATTTTAAGGGTCCAAAGCTGGTGGTACAATCGGAGAAGAAGCAACTAGAATGAAGGTAGATAAATGGCTCTCGAATCTGGAGGGGGATGGAGCTGGCAAAACCCCCATCTGGATTTGTATCATGAGAAATTTCCTCATCATTCTATCAACCTCTACTTCCGAAAGACTGTGAAAAGACCTGATGGACAAGGAGGTGGAGGAAGATCTGAAAGTTCTTTTAGGAGACTGAAGGAGACCAGAGAATCCAAGGGTTAGAGAGACTAGCTCCAGGGAGGTCCTGATAGTAATGACTGTGGGTGAAGTCACAGTCAGTGCAGGATCTGAGGTTTTTGGATCCAATGTCTTCTGAACCTTTTTTGGTGGCTCAGTCAAAGTTAGTGGAGAAGCCTTATCTGGGGAATGCTTTTGGTGTTCCTAGGAGTCTTTAGATTTCTTGGGGGTTTGAGCCCCTGAAGTGAAAGTGCCTACAGAAGTGGCAGAAGGCCTTGGAGAATCAGCTTATTTCTCCTGTCACTAATGGCAAGTGGATTAAAGCCCAGACAAATACAGCAAGGGGACTCTAAATGCTTAGGGTCTAAAGTAGTAAATGCACTCCTAGTGGCCATCAGATTGAGGGATCTTGTGCCCACAGAAAGTGATTTTTTTTAAAACGAACTGGTTTGTCAAATATGTTCCTCAAAGAACAGAAAAGGGAACGAAGTGGAAGAGACAATGAGCTAGGAAAAAGGGATATTTATAAATTCTAATACATCTATAAGAAGAAAGATTTTTTTATATATGTATATGGGTAAGGAGGGTTAAGTAGAAGAAAAATGAGAAAAAAGAGAACAAACAATTCACAAAAAACATTCACAGCCCACTAGCAGCTCGAGAGAGAGAAAGAGACAATCCCAGTCTGTGTTGATGAGTGGCAAATGAGATCTTAGGTATTCTAGCGGAATGAGACATTATGGCTGAGGGAGGAGCTCAAGAATTGTATCCTAGGGCTATAGAAAGCGGCAGAGTTGGATCCCAGGGTCGTATCTGAACCAACCGGCTGAGGAACGAATGAAAATGACAGCAGCAGAGCAAAAGTTTATAGCTATAAACCATGTACCCACACATGAATTGATACATCAATACCCATATTTATGGGAATATGATAAAATGAATTTAGAAATATGGATTAAAAAGGATTTGGTCATGGTAGCTAAGGATATGTGGGAAGAGACTAAACAATACAAAAACTGATAAACTGGAAGCTCTTGCCTGTGGATAAAGATATAAGCAGTAAACTATTTTTAGTCGCTTTAGTTTTATACTCAGGTCAGGCACATTTGTATCAATCATAGGAGATTTTGTGGATAGTAATTAAGAGTTGAATGAATTCATTTGGGAGGGGAAGAGGGAAAGAGTCATGTGGGATAAGCTGATCCTACCAACAGAACAAGGAGGTTTAGGATTACCTGGTTTGAAGGGATATTTTAGAACTATATAGTTAAGGTTCTTATACATAACACAAGCAGAAAGATGCAATTCAAAATGTAAAGGGATAACAATGAAGAAGTTGGGGGGGGGGAGTAATTCAAGAAGTATGGAAAGAGTGCATTTTGGATGAGAGCATTGCAACTTCCAATGGGTGGAGTGTAAGCCTTTTGACAGAATCAAATTATGTCCTCACATTTCAAAAAAAATGTTTGTATCTCTGGAACCATAGGGGTTATGAAAGAAGTATCAATGGCAAACCCTTCAGCACAAACTATTTTTATACTGGTAGTATTCTTTAGGTTCCGGGTCTTAAACTGAAGTTTTTATAAGTCACTGTACACAAAGTAAATATTAAGTTTTTAATAGTTTGTGAACAACTTAAAATATCTCAGCAACCACTCAAATTACACGCATACTGTCAGCAGCATTTTATTCATCTAGGTGAGCACTTTCATATGAGGCTAAGGAGTTCTGTCTGTGTCACTTGGCTGTTGAGATATTTAGAAAACGTGAAAATTATATCTATAAAAATAAGTATCATAAAAACAGTTAACATCTCTTTACCTGCACTAGACAGAGGACAAATATTAATGCAGCTGAGTTTGACACTGTGTAAGCTTTAAGATTAAATATTTTAAGACCTTGTACATAGCATGGTTTTGGAATTATTGATGCAAGTATGAACAAGCAATATTTGACGCTTTGAGGCATCAGTACGAGGTAACTGCAGATACACCTGGAGGCGTCACTTGGATGTAATGAATTGAGACAAAAGTACAGTAGTGTAAATTCGTACCATAACAGTAGATGCCCTTTTCTTCGCTATTGCAGTATTCTTAACTATTGGGATTCCCTGCCTCAGGAAGCCTGACATCCGGCCAGTATACAAAAGCCTACTGTTTCTTTAAGGTATGTGGAACGTCACATGGATGCTCCTCACATAGCATAGAGCATAAAGGTGTCATCCGGATGTGCCATCCTCAGAACTGATAGCCGAAGTAAGAATGCCAGTCCAAAGAAAACCAAGAGGGAAACAGAATATCCAGGAAGGTAATGGGCCAGGGGCAGAATGGAGGCAGTGAATCAACAGTGAAGGAAAGGACATCTATTGTTATGGTTAGATTTTGCACAACTGTACCATGTTCTTCCATTAACTGGTTGCAGCATTCTTAAACACTGGGAAAGTGCCAAAACTCAAGAAGACCAGCAGAGCTCTCTAGGAAGCCATGAAGGAAGGCCCTAGCAAAACCAGCTCTAGCTCTGGAGATTCCATTCAACTTGTAATGCTTGGTAAAAGTATGCATAGAAGTCCAGGTAGCTGCTTCAAGAATAAAGTTAGTATCCAACCCCTTGAAAAAATCACAAGAAGAAGCCACAGATCTAGTAGCATGAGCCTTTACAGAAGAAGGAAGTCTAGTACCCTGAAAAGTATAAGAAAAAGAAATAGCCTTTGAAATCCAAGAAGAAATAGTTTGCTTGGATACAGCTAAACCTAGGGATCTAGAACGAAAGGAAACAACTGATTAAATTTTCAAATAGCCTTAGTCTTATCCAAATAAAATCTGAGTTGTCTATGCACATCCCAAGTATGCAGTGCACTCTCACTGGCAGATTGCAGAGAGATGAAAAAATTAGGCAAATGAGTAGACCAAGTGACAACTCATTAACCACCTTGGGCATAAAAAGATTTGTACACAAGGACACCCTGTCCTTATGAAACACCAGAAAAAGAAGGACAAGCCATAAGGGCTTGAAGCTCAGACAACCATCTGGCAGAAGTAAGGGCCAACAAAAGAACAGTCTTCCAAGGGCAATGTTGCAAGGAAGCTGAAGCAGCAGGCTTAAAAGGACCTTGGGTTAACTTTTACAAAACAAAATTAAGATCCCAGGGAGGAGGAACAGGCTTCTGGGAGGCCTAATATGAAAGACTGTTTAGCTTCAAAGCTAGAAGCTAAAGGAGGAGATAAAGGTAGACAAGCAGAGATAACCAATAAGTGGGTCTTAACAAAAGAATAGGCCAAACCTGCACTGAGCAATTCATACAAAGAAATAACCAAAGGAACATCCACAGTAAGTGGATCCAGGTTACGAAAGACACACCAAACAGAAAACATCTTCAATCTGGATGCATAGGATTTCTAGTGTTGGGTTTCCTGGCCTCCTTGCAGGACCCTAAGCACATCCTCAGAAAAAAAGGTGTCTCTATGGAATCAAAATCCTATCACCCACAGTGCTAGTTAAAGAGTGGACAGGTGGGGATGGATGAGAGATCCCTTGTCTTGTGTGAGTAGGTCCACACTGTGAGGTGACTTTTGATGATTGCCCTTGGCTAAATGAAGAAGAGGGAATAAATGGTGTCTTGGCCAAAAGGGAGTCACCAACAAGATTTTGGGAGTGTCCTGTTGAATTTTGAACAGGAGTTTTGTAATGACAGGACAGGGAGGGAATGCATAAAGAAACATCCCCTGCAAGAAAAAAGAGAGGGGGTTCATCTTCCACACCAGGGGACCTGGTATTCTGTCAGAAAATACAGGAAATTGTCTGTTCAGAGGGGAGGCAAATTAATCTACTTGAGGAGTATCCTACTGGTTGACAATGTCTAGAAACACATCCGTGTGAAGCATCCATGTGTGGGATTGAGTTTAGGACTGCTCAAAGTGTTTGCCACAATGTTTTGATCTCAGGGAATGTAAATCACCTGAAGAAACACTTGATACTGGACAGCAAGATCCCACACCAGGAGTGCCAACCAGCAAAGAAGGTAAAATGTCCCCGCCCCCGTTTGTTTACATACCGCATACTGTGGTATGGTCTGTAAATACCTTGAGAGGTCCTGGGGAGAAAAGAGGACAAAAAGCCTGAAGAGCATGCAGAAGAGCATCTCTTTGACATTGATGTGCTCCTTCTGTTGAACAAGTGACCACACCCCCTGTACCTTTAGGGAGCCAAAACTGCTCCCCATCCCACTTCAGAAGCGTCTGTGAACAGTTCTTGAGGGGAAGAGGCAGATGAAAAGGGAGCCCTGGATTTAGAGACAAATGCTGGACCCACCAGTGAAATTCCTTCCTCAGATAACGAAGAGGAGGAACTACAAAGTCTAGAATGGGCATGTTGAAGCCAAACTGTCTTCAGGAACCAATGGAACTTCCTCATGTGGACTTTCGCCAGAGGGAGCATAAGGATGGTAGATGCCATCAATCACAGAGCTCTTAGACACTCCCTGGCTGTTACAGACACCAGAGAAAGGAGATTTTGAAAGATGGAAATGAGAGTTAAGCCCTTGGGAGGAGGCAGGGATGCCAGCATAGGCACCATCTGAAGCCTGCAACCTAGAAAAACATGATCCTGAGAAGGAGTCAGAGAAGACTTTTTGAAGTTTATTGTGAAATCCCAGGCTCTGAAGAAAGGAAATGGGAAAATGAAGATTTTGCAACAGGATCTCTGGAGAGGAGGTCTGAACTAGCAGGTCATCCAAGTAAGGAAATACTTGGATCCCCTGAAGCCTTCAAAAAGCAATCACAGGGGTGAGGCATTTGGTGAATACCCTTGGGGCAGTAGAAAGACCAAAGGGCACAGCAGAGAACTGAAAATGTCAGGAAATAACAGAGAAACACAAACACTTCCTGAAAAGGAGATGAATCAGAATATGGAAATAAACATCCTTGAGATCCAGAGACACCATATAAGCATGAGGAAGCAAGAGAGGAAACAGAGTCTGAAGGGGCAACATTTGAAAAGTGGGCACATTCAGAAAGGTATTGAGATGAGAGTGATCGAGAATTGGTCTCCAGGCACCTTCTTTTTTGGGAACTAGAAACACTCTGAAGTAAACCCCTCCCCCTTTGGGACACAGGCACCTCCTGAATAGTACCCAGAGTCAAAAGGTCTTGATGTACCTCTGGGGAAAAAGGAAGTTGATCCTGAGGTGGCTGAGGAATGTCCATAAAAGTGGGACGGGATTTCCATGCCATGAAATGGCCCTGGCGAATAATGGACAGAACCCAAGAATCTTGAGTAATCTGAAGCCAAACAGGGAAAGAGAGAGAATGGTGAAGAGAAAGAGGAACATGGCAAGAAAGAAACAGATAGTTAGACAGCACCTGGTTTATCTGGAAAGGAAGACTTCTAAGTCCCTGAAGTCTAAGCAGCCTTAGAAGGAGGAGCCCGTTTGCCATACTGTTTGCCCTTAGGAAGTTGCTGAGATTGTCTGCGAACAAAGAATGACTTATTAGGATAGTTTATTTGAAATTTAGGAACAAGAGAGACAAACACGTCCGAGTTCCTGTAAGGCCTTCCCCTTATCCTAAAGGGACTTAAAACAAACCAGCAGCAGCTTCCACAAACAAGTGTTTATTATCCCACTTGTTAACACCACCTATCAGCTACCTACAATAAGAGTATAATTTGATAATTTCTTTTCTTTTGTAAGGGTATACGTATGTACACGTATTAAAGTATACGCAAATGATCAACTAAAGATGGACCCCTGCCCTCAAAAAAACCCTCAGTATATATATATATATATATATATATATATATATATATATATATATATATATATATATATATATATATAAAACACTTTACTACATTGTAATAACTTTCTCCTTTTCACTAAAGTGCCTATTGTATATTGTACTTTCTTTATTGTCTCTAGATATTTCTGTTAAATTCTATGTAAAACCGACACTGTACCTGTCAATGTTGTTCTTGTTTTATTGGAACTTTTCTCTCCGGGCCTCCGCTGAAAATGGGCTCACACCCAGATGGACCATCTCGATCAACAAATGTAAAATAAATAAAATAAATTATCAAGAGGGGCATCCATCAACTTAGCCTTCACATTATCAGGCTATGGTTGAAGCCGAAATCAAGAATACCTCCTCCACACTGACCCAAAAGCAGCAGTCCTAGAAGGGGCATCAGCTGCATCATAACCACACTTGATGGAATGACAAATCACCTGTGAGGAAGTCCCTAACAGGGAAAGAGCAGAAGTGTTGCCCTCACAGCCTGGGAAATCGGAAATAACCTGACAAGCCTGAGAAAGAAGAGCCAACACATACCTGGACATATGGGTTTGATAATTAATAGCCCTAAAACCCAAGGTAGCTGAGGTGTAAACCTTTTTACCTAGCCTTTTCATGGTTCTGCTTTCTTTATCAGAATGCAATAACTTGGGCGAAGGAAGCAATTGAGAGGGCTTATCAGAGGCTATAGACACTACTGAGGGGTCAGCAGCAGGACACTTGTACAAAAAGTTACAATTCTCAGGCACCTTATAAAACCTATCAGCCTTCTTAGGAGCATGGGGCAGAGAATCAGGAGCTTTACAGGCATTAAAAAATATGTCCAACAAAGCAGCCAAAACAGGAGGAATAGCTGAAGGTTTCAGAGATTCCATCTGCAGCAACTCATAGTACCTCTTATGGACTTCAGAGCTCTGAACACAAACCCATTTAAAAAATTCCATCATCCTGAGGATTATGTCACCCAAAAATATCTTCGAAAGGAGTATCAGGACTGTTAGATTCCTCTTCTTCTGACCCATAGTCCAAAGGAGAAGGAATATGGGAAGAGAAAGCAAGGGATTCTTCATCAGAATCCAACTCCTCCTTGGAGGAATCCTGTTCCCTGGGCCTAAAGACAGTAGAGGAATGGGGGGGAGGGGGCTGGAGCAGAAACTCACTGAGGAGGTTTTAATGCCATCAAAACATTAAACAAATCCTCAGTGAAGGCCTGACACTCACTCTGTGGATCTCTAGGAGCAGGAGAGATAGGTTTAATTTTTTTGTTTTTTCTTTAAGGGGACGTCTGCCCTGCAAAACCTAGATAGCTCTGACTCAGGATGGCATTCAATAACAGTAGCTGGGACGTCTTCCCTATCTAAAATCTGAGAAACACCACTATGCCCCTCACAAATAATCAACCGTGGTTTCCCCCTTGATCATCTGAAATGGATGTCTGCAAAACCTCATCGGATGTGCTGAAAGCCACATCCCCACCAGTATCCAACCCAGTAGCAGCAGAGAATCTGACAACAAAGCCGGGCAAACCTCTGTGCTTTCACTGACCTCATCAGAAACATCCAGCAGAGGTGGGATAGCGGAAGATTCTGGTCTTGGTTTTTTAACCTTCTTCTTCCCTAATGGCTGACCCTTGGGGGGCGAGAAGTTCCTTCTATGGTATCTTGAGTGATATGCTTGAATTGCTGATTCACTAGATAAAATGCTAGGGATGACAGCCTACTACAGAGGGTCTTCGGTATGAAACCCTGACAAATGGAGCAGAATTTATTGTCACGAGAAGCTCCTAGGCAAAACAAACACTGATCTTGGCGTTCTTTATGGGGAATCTGTCTCCTGCAGTGGTATTTACCCTTCCTTGATGATATTAACCTATAGAAGCAATAAAAAGGTAAGAAAAAATTAAACACAGTGGAGCACTTATCTGCAATGGCTCGAAGACCAGCAAACAGGATGAAGGCATGCAGACCAACGATTGGAAGATGCTTTCAGACTGGCTGAAAGGACGTAAGCGTTCAGACCAACGATCAAGAGATAAGTTCAGATTGGCAGCAAAGAAGTTCTGAGGATGGTAGGTCCGGATATCAACTTTATGCCCTATGCTCTAGAAGGAGCATACATGTGACATTCGGCATACCTTAAAGCGACAGTAGGCTTTTGTCTACTGGCCAGGCATCGGGCTTCACGAGGTAGGGAATCCCAATGGTTAAAAATGCTGCAAACAGTGAATGGAAGGACATCAACATTCATACAGACTATTATATTCATAAATAATACTAAGAACTAAGCCAACATGGGAATGGGGAAATAAGATTCTGCTGATAGGGATGACTGCAATTAGGGTACAGAGAACAGACAAGAAGGGTCTGGAATTTACTAGAGGAAGATGGCAAAGGAACCAAGGTATTAGGAACAAATAATTAGAAAAAGAAAGGTAACAGAATGGGAAGAGGCCAAGAAGACATTAGGATTGCAGTCTAGTGATTGCCTTCCCTATCAGTGACTTATATGAGTACAGGCAAAGAGAATGGGACAGGGAAATTCTAAATGAAAGACCTGCACTGGTTGAGTTTTTAATTGAACCTAGAACTAAAGCTGCTGTTTAAAAAAGGATAATTAGAAGGGCATATAAAATATTGCATGATAACTATAGAAATCAATCAGAAGAGATTTAAAAAAGATTGGGAAGAGAGCTAAATATGCAATTCACAAGGAAACAATGGGAAGGCAGAGTATTTAGGATTTTTTGCCTGGAAGTGTTTGCACATATACTTTTATACCCCAAGCAAATTCCAAATAATTTTTCCGCAGGTAGATGGCAAATGTTCGAGGTTTGAAGGGGGAGAAAGAGGTAACTGGGAACATATGAGTTGGCAGACTTTAAAAATTCCCTAAGAGTGTTCTGTCAGTAACACTAGGCAAACAGATGAGTGTCACTACGGAAATTATTTTTTTGAGTTGGGATACCGGATCTGAATTGCCTAGATCTAATAAGGTATTGTTAAATTTAATTCTGGTGGCTGCCAAAAAAGGCAATTATTAGAAATTTAAAATCTAAATCTAAACCAGCTATACTTGAATTACTGAATATTGTAACAGAGACAGGAAGTGGGATCTTAAGAAAAGGGAAGGAGAAAATTACATAAAAAATGGAAATTGTGGAAACAGTACATGCATAAAAATATTTTGGAAGAGGAATGAGACTTAAAAAAAAGGCAGTAACTGAGTAATTTACATAATGTTGCTTAGATTGTATGACATATAACAATATATGTGATACAGAATGTTTGTAAATGTGAACTTGTTAATATGGTTTAGTTTTATATAAATGTAAGTCTGCTTATGCCATAAGTGATAATTCAGTAAAGGTGTTTAAAAAAATTTATATGGCATAAACAAGAGTCACAGATCATTTTACTGACAGACATTGGTTACCCTCTATCCAGCCAGTACATCAATTCATTTTTGCCATGACCCATATAAATGATGTATGCATTTGTTTATAATGCACCTCAGCCGCTGCTTTTTCTCCAGCTTGGTCAGCCTTCCTAAAGCCTACCATCATCTCTTTCCTCCCATCCACCACTGCTGCCCTTAACTTTGCATCATCAGTGAAAATGATAATTATGATCTCCTTTCTTTCAGATATGTCTAAAACAAAGTGTAGAATGATAGATGAAGGGACCAGCACTGCAGTACTCAACTAGTCACGTCCCTTATTCCTAATTATTCTATGAAGCAATCAGTTCTTTAGTCCTTATTCTACATCCAAACTCTGCAGTCTCCTAGCAGCCTGTTGTGTGGAATAGAGTCAAAGGCTTACCTTGGTAGATTACCTGTACCCCTGCTCCACTGTCAGTTTCTCCTGTAACTTAGTCATAAAAACTGAACCTCTTTTGTCTGTCAACTTCTTCTGGTCAAAAGCCAATGTTGGTTGTTACCCTTATATATTATGGTCCTGACAGATTGTGGTCCTTTAAGTAGTCAGGCATTCCTTTAGGACTCCTTTGACTTTTTTGCCACTGCTGTTAGGCTTACAGGTCCCAACATGATGACCTATAGTTAAGATGACTTAGAGTTAAGATCACTGTGTTATAACTCTAGTGTCTTGAGTTCGTTCCTGACCTCCAGTCACTGCCTGTTTAGAGTTCTAAACACTGATCCCTTGTCACCATGGGTTTTATCGAAGTACAATGGTTTCCTGCCACCTCTCAAAAATACTGACTGGCTACAATAAATTCTCTACACACATCTATATGCATGTGCTGCATTTATTCTTGCTCCTGTGGGATGGATCATTGCTGAAAATGCTCTGAGGACTCCCTAATCTGCTTAACATAGAGGATTATAATCAAGTCTGATTGTAACCATGGTATTATGTTTTCAAGAAATGGATGTCAAGAAATTCAACTTAAAAACAATCATAATTCTTTGTAGTGCATGCAGATTTGTCTGCTTCACATACTACTAGTTACAGTAAAAAAGAAATAAAAATGTTCTGCTGGCTTTCAGAGCCAGTAAAGCACTTAGCGAGCACTGTCCAACAGACAGACAGTAACACACTTTAGGGCCATATTTTGACACAAAGTCAGGGACAGTTTACAGGTATACAGGAATCTTTTTTTTTTTACTTCTGCCTCTGTGGTTTGTTGGATGGCATTGTCATTTCTTAGTGACTAGTACCAATCCATCAGCATTCCTTTCATTTTTCTTAAACATTGGGATATCTGCAATACGGTCAGACCCTGCTCTTTTCCTTGTTCCCTTTATGGGGCAGTGGTGTTCCTCCTCTCTGACCTTAGATTTGATCCCTCCTTTACGAATATCACAATTTCACCTCTTTCTCTCTCCATCTGTGTCACCCCTGAACAAATTATATTCAGGTCACCTGTACACTCCATCACCTGGAGCCAATGGTTAACATTTCAGTGATATCTGCAATATTTACCCTCTCTTTCAGCATTAATACCTGCAGCTGCCTCACCTTCTAACTCAGCCTCCTTTCACTACACTGTAATAGGATCCAGGCATACTCTAAGTTACTCATTTGTTCCTCTGCCATTTTCTGCATCCCTTTATTCCTTCTGTACACTACCTGAATACCCACTCCCTTTTCTGTATCACTAACATGTCCTTCCCACTTCTATCTTAATTTATGTTTCTTTCAAAGTGATCTCTGAGGACCACTCTCTCTTCCAGGCTGAGATGGAGCTTGTTTATGGTAAAGAATTGGCTTACTGGTCAGATCTCTCTATCAGTCCAAAGCCCTTCTCCCTCTGATACTGCATGGCCAGTCATACTCCGATATTCACTTCTTCATCGTGCTGCCTGTTGCCACAAGTAATACATCCACCCATGCTAGCATCTCTCTGCCTGGTTGTGCATTCTACCAAATCTGTTACCAGTGAGAGAAAAATGGGGTCTCTATGTAAAAGAAAAATTGTGTCCATCTCTCCCTATGGGTGACTCCCCATCACCTTCTCCTATGTCTTAAGTCTGAGCCCTGAAACTGACTTTGGTTTCAGCTAATCTGATTTCCTCTGCCAGACTCTTAACCCCCACTGGTTGAGAGCCAATCACTAAATAACTCTCTTCCTCACTCTCTTACATGCTATGTGGGCTGTCTCCTCCTTTTCCTTCTTGCTCCAAATCCCATACTCATCCATCTGCAACCTCTCCTCCTTCAGTTCCACTACCCCAGTCCTTGTAATTTTCTTTTCTTTCTCACTAAACATAATACTGTACTCTCCACTGGAACTGCCCAATGACTCATTTATTGTCTCCCAGATGGCCTATTTGTTCCATCATGGGTGAGAGCCAGGCATCCCCAAGCTAGACAGGAGGTTTACAACTCATTTGGTTCCTGCTTGGGGAATCAAATTAATCCATTCATTTCCCCTCAGCAAAAGTCAGGTGGAAGAGACTGGGTCAGATTCAGGCCCAATGAAGTGGCCTACCCTCTCCAATACAGAGATCTTTGCAGTCTCTCCCCTGAGATCCACGTGGTGCTGTAATTTGATAACCATGCATAAAACAAAAGAGCACCTACTCTTCAGGCTCAAAACACACTTCCACTACCATTACAAACAAGAAGCAACAGCCAGGAGTCTCACTAAATGTTACTCAAGCAGTGAGCCATACACACTGTCCATCTCCAAGGTGGATGAGCCAGCATCAAACACTCACTAACATGCTTCCGGCCAGACAGTATCAGAGTCCATGCAGCTAACTGAATATGGATTGCATGGGTCAAACTCATGACTTCTTCCTTCTGCACCATGGGGCCAGGGCTATCCCTCCTTACTTTCTGCATTATCTCCTTGTGATGTACATGGTTCCTTTACCATCTTTCTTGGAGTTTTAGAACAAGCCCTTTACACTATTCAGTACTTTTTATCTCCTGCCTCCCTCACCTGGATGAGTGCCCTCTTAAAAATGTACATCTTGCTCTCTTCAGTACAATGTGCTCCTGCATAGCCACATCTGACTCCATCTTACCGTCATCACCTTTCATTGCTGTATACATCCTTCCCTCCACCTCAGCCTTCCTTCTCCACTCTCGTCCCTTTTATGGTTTATATTTCACTTTTTCCTTTTCCCTCACTCCATCACTCACCTTGCTTGTATACCTGTCCATCTCCTCTACTACTTAAGTTCATCCTGTCTACTGGCTTGTGGTTTCCTCCTCTCCAGTTCTACTTTATCCTTTCATGACCCAATAGCCAAGTCCACTACTATCCCTAGATCCCATGATCATTCCCAAAGTTCCTCCATTCCCTTGGAAACCCCATACCCTCTGCCACTTAAGAGTTCATTCAGTTTTTGTGTTGCCCCACATGCAGCGCAGAGCATCCAACTCATTGCCACTCTACTTCCTTATATCTTTCATGCTATAACATTCTCAAAGGTAGTAATTAGGGCAGGACAAGGCAGGCTTAGGGTGTGTGATGGCAGGCATTGGTAGTGTGGAGATCAGTGCCGACATTCAGAAATGAATACAAATACTGCATTTATGAAGTGCCAAAGCACTGAGTGTGAGGTAACATAATAGTAGAAAATTGCTGGTTATATTTTAGCAAATGGTATGCTACAATTAACGAGCAATGAGTTGTTTTTTGGTAATCAGCTTTGAGCTGAGGGGTGAAGGGGTGTCAGGTTGGGGAACTGCATAGGACATGAGATAACTTAGCTATGCTTCTGATTATCCTTGGAAGCCTCACATTTTCTCTTTTTTAAAATTTTATTAATGTAAATACATCTTTTAGCTGCCTCCCTAGGCAGCATTTCTTAATTTAAGAGTACTTTAATATAAAAATGTTAGTCAGAATGCAGAGGAAGCAGCACAAATTCAGTGGATGACTTGTTGGCCTCTATTAGGCATTTATTTTGACTGCAATCGATAAGGTATGTACACTGCAGGCCTTGCAACTCCCTCAGTTAAGTATTTGCATATTTAAAACCATACCCCATATACAGCCTACCACTTTCTTACCTCTACTGTGATTTGTATACATGCTATGAGGAAGCACATATTGCTTTATGAAGATCATTTTAAATTAACACTGACTGTACACAAAGCATGCAGAGGAATTTTTACAAAACATTGTGAGCTCACATAAAAAAGCAGTTTAACAGAAGAAGGTTTTCAGTTTTTTCAGTCTTTAATATCATGATCAGATATTGCGCTTTCGACAAATTTCTTCAGGAGTCTTTTAGATCTAGAGTATTTTAAAGAACTGCTCTTTCTGGAAGTCTGAT
Source organism: Protopterus annectens (assembly GCF_019279795.1). Taxonomy (NCBI): domain Eukaryota; kingdom Metazoa; phylum Chordata; order Ceratodontiformes; family Protopteridae; genus Protopterus; species Protopterus annectens. The sequence goes on along the minus strand of NC_056736.1, from coordinate 65,427,976 downwards.
CTTCAAGACAGGTTAACTGCACTTGCATTAAACAGCTTTTTTGAGACATAATTTGAGGACCATCTCTCAAACTATTGAGTATACTTGTCACAATCTCCAATCTCTTGTGATAGTACCATTTGTGACAATTCTGACTGCACATCTTCATTTAATTTCAATGCATTTGCTTTATACAAATGTCAAAGATTACTTCTACAAATATTTACCATCCTCTCCACAAGCAGCACAGTGCCTTGGTTCAGCTGCTTACCTTACAAAGTCACTCTGACATTCAAAGAGGAAGATAAACATTCTATGTCTACTAGTTCACTTCACAAAAGGTAGTAGGTTTAAATAATACTCCCTGAGATTTCAGATACACAACAACTATACATAAAAAAATAAACATTTAAAAACCTCTATATCCAAACTGTTGCAAAATTAACTATTCAGCAAGATCTAGGATCTGAATTATGAGTCAGTTAAAGTAAAATCAACAATCTCCATACCATAAAGTTTTTAAACACCTGTGAACAGGTATAAAGAAAAAACACAAAAACAATTTGGACACTCACCAACAGGATTCTAATAATTTCACACCTAGTTTCATAAGCACAAATAAAAATGTATCCCAGATGAAGTTGAAATCAACCCAAACCTCCTACTTTTCTATTTCAAGCACTTCTGCTCTGTACTATTTGCATCTTTGGATATACAAACAAAAATGTGAAATTTATGGTCACCTTAAAGTTAAAAAGGTGATAAAGGGTTTCCTTTGGCAATCTCAGCCACAGCACCAAAGTCATTACATCACTGACCTTTTCCATGTGAAGGAATGATGGACAATGTAAGTGTACAGTCCTGTCCTATGAAAACAATAATTTCACATGAGGCCTGAAAGGACTTCTTACAAATGAGAGGGATGTTAGGGAGCTGCCTGCACCCAAACCCAGAATGTTATCAAGTCCCTTGCCGGAACATCAGAAGCCACTTCTCAAAACAGAAGAACAGATAACTCACATTTCATTCTAAGCACTCTGGCACAACAGCCAACACGCTAAAAACTATGCTTAATAAGGACAGACCATATTACAACACCCTGAATACTTATACTGAAAATGATGTCCACCCAGAGTGAAATACAGGAACCTTCCAAAAGGGCTTATGGCAGTGGTGTGTTAAAAGCATCATCACATCCAGTGAGACAATAAAGTTGTTCCTCTGCTGTAGGGTCACGAAACGGTATCATCCAGAATGTGATGTAAATGACATGTTCAATGAACTTAATGAGGTAAAAGACATGACCAACATCTCCATTCCTTTCAGAAAATGGAAAAGATAAAGGTAGAATACTTTGTTTTTCTCAAAAAGAGGAACAAGGTCTACTAACTCTGCAGTGGCAGTGTCTAGGTATTTTTCAAGGGGCTCTGCATAAACCATCATGTCTCTGAATGCAACTCTATCTAGCTTAGAACTTAAACGCTGTAAGATGTGGCAGAACATAAACAAATCCATAACCCCCAAGTCCTTGGAGATGGGTTTGCAAGTCAGGACGAATTCAGTGGAATAATCTCCCCATGGGTAGTCCTGCTAGACAGGACAGTAGCTGCTTGGATGTTAGACTCACTGCCCTCAGATACTTAGTCAAAATTAGTAAAGGAAGCAACAATGCTGGGTAATTAAGGATTATAATATTACAAACAGGACTCACCTTCTCATAAATTTGGGATGATGTAGAAGACGACAAAGGAGCCAATGCAGCATTCTAGAGACCCTCTATTAGGGTTAATGACTTTTCCTTTTCTGAAAGCTCCTGACAATGGTTCTATAAAATCTGTTCAAAGAAAATGCCATTCTGGATGACGAAGCCCTGAATGGCCTTGATGAGCTCATCCTTAAAAGAGAGCAGCCAAAAGTATGCCATTTGGTTTAGCACATAACTAAGCTTGTTGGTCCTCTCAGCTTTGAAGTACTGCAAATTACACAGAAATCCACTATGGCTACCATGGTAAGGATTTCCAGGTGCTCTCTGAACCGAGATTCCTGAATATCTTCCAGATCCTGATCCATAAAAACAGTAATATCATCTGGGTGGATAACACATTTAAGGACCCGAGCTCCAGTGTTACAGAAGAGAAAAACCCTGTCCAAAGCCGAGGGAAAGGCAATATCATTTCTAGGACCTAAACTAGACTTAAAAGAGACAATCCAGGAATCTGTCTTGTCTGGGTTACTGAGAATATTGTTCCGCTCTGACAAGGTATTGTACAGGGTATCTACCTTCCTGGGAGCAGAAAAAAGTTGAATGCAGATGCTTCCAGGGTCGTATACATGGTATCATTCAGAACCGTTACCACAGGGGGTATATCCCAAGGTTTCCCTTCCTTCTTAACACGACACACTGAAGTGTTTTGGAAGGAGGAAAGGCATGCACAGAAGACTGAGGCTAATCCATAGCGTTCTTCACAAATCTCAGCTTCAACCAAAATGAAGAGTAATGTGACATGGTTCCATAAGTATTGAAAGCCTCAAAATCTTGGTCTACCATGGATATAAGGGCATCAATGCCCTACAAGTCATCTTCCCATGAAACAGGGGGAGAAAAAATACCATCCCCCCTCCATACAGAGTTATCTTGTGAGGTAATAAGTTATGATAGGGCCTTAATTTCAGGGGAAGCATACTCTACAGATGCCAGAAGATCATGCCAAGTATGCATGGGACCCACATTGGCAGTAGCCCATGTTCTCAAATGACATGCTCCCGTATTTAGTTCTATCAGAATGCCATTACTATGGGCCCAAATGGTGCAAGAGATCCAGAATCCTTTCAATCCAAGCACAGTCATGAGTCACCAAGAGGCACATGTACTGATCATCAGTGCAATCAACAAGCCTTCTTTTGTGTGAGTTTAGAAGGCAGACAGACTCCGATGATTCATATATGAGAAAGGTGGAATATGCAGCAGATGCCTTCCAAGGTACTTGCTGAGGGCATGCTTCTCACACTGTTCTCATCACCAGCCAGTGACAACCTGATCCATTATTAGACAAAGGGAATCTCACAGTTTACAAGTAATGCCAAACTACCTTTTGAGCAAACATAGCAGGAGAAAATTTTGACCAACGCTATGCCCTCTTTTTCTTTACTTTCTTTCATCAGTCCTGCACTGACTCAGGACTGCATATGGAACTCTCTCCTTGCAGTTATTCCAAAAGGTGCTCTCCAAAGCCTTCATATTTTATGGTTTCCTTCTGCGTGCTTTGGGTGGCTGAATTGAAGCAGCAGGACTTTTGACAATGCTTCACATTGTGCTCTGAGTAGTAGAAGTCACAAAGAACAGTGTGGGTCCTAGCTCATGATATACAGGAACACTTAAAAGTCCTATCATTTCAGGAAACTAATGGTGGAACTTTCAAACACTGTCTGTATAGACTAAGATCCAAATTGTACAAGTTAAAGAAACAAAGTAACATAGGATCTCGTCATGTCCACGTTTTGTGGTGCGCAGGGTCACAATGTGTGCTGGTAAGAAAGCTGCATTTATCTTTGTGTGTGAAGACAAAAGAAAACACATAATTTTGCCAAGTTGGAGTTATCAGAAGAAGAAGAAATCAGAAGTTACTTACTACAACCTAAATATTATCCAAAGTGTAATTTTTATATATTTTAATTACATATGCAACTGATATTGAAAGAACATGGAAATGGAACATTGATACAGAAAATATTCATACTATAAATTTTGCTAAAGCGAAGATTGTTCCCGAAATCGTAAGAGTAAAAAAAAATTACGAAATCAAGCAATAAAGTCTTTATGCATATATTCTACATTTTTCTAGAATTCAAAGAGTACTTTTCTACTTTATTATTCTAGGATTCAGTCACTGGAGTCCCTGCAGGATTAGTTTACATTTAAACGTAAATAGTGTGCAATTACACATCAATCATGCAGTAAATATTATCTATACTGGTTCTGTCAGGGTGAAGTTAAAAAAAAGAAACACAGGGTTGAAAGTTTTGCATGAATGAAGTGTCATCACAAACAGAAGATAAATATACCAGTACCCATCTGAAAAAGGAAGGAGAACTGAATAAACCAGAACTGTGAGAAGTATGATTATAAGGCAAATCATGACAAATGGCACATTTTTAAAGCAAACCAAATGCACGTTTACATCAGACAATGACACAAATCAAGATTTTTTTCTAAACACACAATGTTTTAAAACTTACTGCATTTATATTACAGTCAAAAGAAACCACATTTATGTGATCTTTGCAGAGATTTTGAAGGCACATAATGTGCTTTCTTTCATCCTGTCAGATTTTGAAATATCAATAACTGTAGAGAAAGCGCACATCTGAAACTGCTTAAGTGACACTAGTCAGTGTAACTTGGGAGTAATTTTTTCATACAAAACCTATAAATGCAGTCATGCCCAAAGCTTTAAAGACTATAGGGACGTGCAACTGACTTGCTTTTTAATGCAGCAGTCAATGTCACATCCAATTTTTATGCCCTTCCCTTAAGGAAGTGGGAAGAAACTTAAATTACTTACATCTTAAACTTTTTCTTTTTTAGTGAAGTAGGGTAGGGGAGACTCTTGCTTGTTAAGGGATCAAATGTATCTGTTTCTTGTACAAAAAGTGTTAAACTGACGTGGAAGAATAAGGCTCCTAAAGACAAAAACATGAGTTTTAGAAATAATAAAAATAGTATCTGTAAGGTAAGAAAAGCAATGAACATTTTTGAGGGGACAGTAATGATGGAACATTGCAAATGATGGGTGCAGATCGGCTATTATGCATAAAACACAATCAAGAACTTAAATGTCTGTAACAGCCACTTTTTACCCACATAAAGCTATATGTATGCCAGCCTTCTGATAAATGGCAAGCTAATCCAACACAATGTTATACAACAACAGAACTAAGTGAACGTGTATATATACACACACACACACACACTTCGCCTATACAGGCAAAAAAGTAAGCCTCCTGCACCACAGCCTGATCACATCAGTGGCTACCACAGAATAAAATTAATAAGGTGCAGTCACAACACTATTTCATTGCAGAAAGCCAGAAGAAAATGCTAGGGAGACTCTTCTGCTAATACTTAGAATGCACTGCTCAGCTCCAGGTTCTCAAAGGACACTTTCAAAGGTTGTTTAAAACTTCACACTAAATGAAGCTAGAAGGTATAGTACAAAGAAATTATATCTGCAATGTATGTCTCATACAATGCAGTAGTAAGAACCATGCATATGAATCTTTTATAGCTTACAGCAGTGAACCTGTCTTACAGTAACAAATAAATAATCAAAGGAAACATATGGCTAACCAAACTACTCACAGAAATGTCAGCTAAACAGCTTTAGAAAAGAATAAGCTTGAAATGCTCTCTTACTGGAAACCATTTGGTTGGTGGAGAAGCTGAGAAACTATCTGTGCCTGTACTGACATAAACTCAGGAATGGGCTCTGGCTGGTAATAGAGTTGGCCAGTGGAGGGAGGAAATGGAAGAGTTTAGTGAACCTGAAGCCTGTGCAGCCTCCGGTGGAGACAAGAACCTTGCAGGTTATCCCACTGTAAAAAGATGGTGGCAACTATGCCTTCACTGCATTACACTAGCTGTTCCTATATAGCTAGGAAAAATGTGTCCGTCTGCCACAAGTATAATGTTTCCTGGGTTCATGCTCAACTCCAGAACTAAATAAGGAGTTAATGCAATACCAATATCCTTAGGAGTTGAGTGACCCAAACCAGAAGGCCATCTCTATTGGTACTTGGAAAAGATCCAGTGGGAATTGTAGGGTTGGAGGGGTGGAAGCGAATGGGAAAGAGGTAGAAGCAGTGGCATGGTCATGTGCAGAGATCAATAAATACAATGTTTCCTTACAAAGCATGAGAGCACATATCATGAATATGTTCTTTACACAGGCATTGAAGTTCCTGAATATTTTCTGTATAGAATAATCAGATAAACACACACTCAATTACATCAATTACTGCACTCACTTCCTTTAAAAAATGTTTACAACTACCTTATCTTGCAAGCATTCTCACTTACTGCTGGTAAAATTTATAGTGTAAGACTAATTCTTATATACAGCAAGCTTCTGTCATATTGCAAACAAATGTGTATTCAGACTAGGTGACTTCCAAGATGGCTGCACAGCTTAACTTCAGTTCTCTCAGTGTGAAAAAAGAAACTGAAACATTCAGTTACTGGATGCCAGCAAACAACAAATTTAGAGATCCTGAAAGAAAATCAGCTAGAAAATGTGAAGAGAAAACACTGACTGTGAAAGATCCTGCAGCTGTTTAAGAAAAAAAAATCAGTTCAAGGTCCAGTTTTGGAACAAGAGGTGATTTCCAGTAATTTAGAGGAAAAAATAATTCAAATGTACTCAGAACAGATTAAAATAAATGAAACACTGAAGGAGTGTATCAACTTGAATAACAAAGGGCTGGAAAAAAAGAAGAAGCTTCAACGAGCTATACGAATGAACTGATAAAGCTACAAAAATCAGAGACTGAACTGAAGAAAAGGCTGGTAAAGTATGAAACTTTTCAAAACGAGCTGTTTTAAAAAATGGCATAATTAGAAGAAAGAGCACACAGAGAAAAGCTGAGATTTTCTGTTGTACCAGAGAACTGGAAGGAACAGACTTGATTAATTTTATAAAAGCACAAATAAGCAAATAGACTGGTATTCCACAGCAGGATTTGTTAATTGAAAGGGCACACTGAGTGTAAGCCTCAAACCTGGCCATGTGAAAGCAACTAAGACCTCTATTAGCAAAGAAGCAATAATATCAGCAGAAAGAATTGTTCCTGACAAAACTGCGGCAGAAGGGCAAGGTATTAAAAACTGGAGACAGAAGAGTATCTGTGGAAAATTATTTATTCACTGTTAACCAGGAGGAAGAGAAACACATTTATCCCAGCAATCAGGGAATGTTGAGAGGCATTTATGAGATTCAAGCTGATGTATCCAGCTGATTTCATAATATTTTTTTTCTGGAGGATCAAAGACATTTTTGAAGCAAAACAGGCTAAGAAGGAAACACAAATTTTTATCCAACAAAAACTGAGTCATCAAACAGAGACAGTCTCAGGTTCTCATTCTTTTGATGATAAAGTTCACAAAGAAACTACCAGTAAAAACTTTTACAGTGTTCCAAAGGAAAATGCTTGAGAGACAGAAAAAGAGCACAGGAGTTGACTAGAAAAATCAGGAGTACCTTGGACTTTAATCAGAGGCTGGTGTTGGGAGATGGAGATGATCATGAAGAAGACCAGTAACACTGAAATCCGTGAATAAATGTGAGATTATAAAGCGTCAATCACATTTGCGAAATATGGATTTGCAAGAAAAAGTGGCTGAGAAAGATTGGCCTTTTGTTGACTTCTTTAATCTTGTGGGTGGACTGTAAAAGCATATACACCTATTTTATGTTTAGAAGGGCACTAAACATTTCATGATATGAAATTTGTGTCATACAGTAAAGTAGATTTGTGTAGTATGCAGTCAGGGGTATCTTAAATGTGGTGTGTGGCTGTGTTTTTTAGTGATTTTTGTATGTGATAAAAACAGTAAAGTAAACAAGTACTTTTTAAGTTTAATAAATATAGACATTGCAATGTAAAAAGAGAAAAGAAGGCTAGACAAAAACAAGGGTAAGTTAATATGCTGTAGTATTGGGCTACTTGGGTAGGGAAGAGGTGTAAAAGTGCAACAATTATATGTACAGTTGAGATGTTTCCTCTCATTTTTGCATAGGTGAGTATCTGGATTAATGTTCTTGGCTTAATCTAAAAAGTGTTTTCTGCAAGTAACTAGGCTTGAAAAATAAGACAAAATAATGAATGTAATGAGAAGTGCTAAGTTTCTTCCATATGCAATTATATTAGCTTGTTTTTATTTTCCTTTAGCAAATGTTCAGTGGGTTAATAAGTCTACAGCTAAGGGCAGTTGTACATTATTTTCTTATATTTCTATTTAAATGAGCCATCTGCAGGTGAAAGCAATTAATCTTGAGAGTTATGAGCATTGTTTGCTTAGGTAAATGAAAAATGTAAAGGTATAAGGGTAAGCAGTTAAGTGAAACAAAAGTCTGAAATTCTACAAAGTGAATAAGAGACAACAGATGCCCTAGCAGACTTAATACATCAGTGCATTTAATAGAGCAATGTACAATTTGGTTTTATTTAAAATTAGCCAGTGTACTTTTTCTTAAAGCTAAAAATTCATGTTTTCTGAAGGCATACAAAATGTTTTTCACATCTGGGAAGGGAACAGTGGTAAGAAAAGCACAAAAATCAATCAGATCAGTGTAAAATGGAGCACTGACTTTAACATGCTTTTTAGCATGGGTAACCTTAATTTTAAATTAGGGAATGCCCGTGGCCACAGCCATCAATATGGCACAACTGCTCCTATCATGAGGGTCATACTTAATTTTTAAAGAAATACACAGTTGTGTGTGTTTGTTCTAAGTCAATAGGTTATGGGGGTGTTCTGAAAATGTATTTTGTTTTAATGAAAACCCTGAAACAAAAAACTAAGTATTGAAAACATGTGACATAGGTTCAAATGGGAATGACCACAAATAACTACAAAAGATCAACCTGCCAAACATTAGTGTGTGCATGTAACACAATAGTTGTAAATACACATTCAAAAAAGCTGTCATGTATAATAGGTGGGAATAAGAACTTCTTATCATAATGGCTACACTATCCATATTATTTTGGAATGCAAATGGCCTCATTGGTATTGTATATTAAGAAACACAGAGTGCAGGTAACTGCTGCAGGAGACTCATCTGGAAAGAATTGAGCATGTGAATTTGATAAAGGCTTTCAGGATGGATATTCAGCAGAATATCAGGGACAAAGAAAAAGGAGAGTATTTATATTAATTGCTAAAGGAGCTCCAATCATGACAGAAGATGGGAATATACAATGGTAGATTTGTGGTAGTAAGAGGCTGCCAGAGGAGGATTATGCTGGCAGGTATTTATATTCCACCAAAAACTATTACAGAACTTAGGAAAATTTTGGGAGAAATAATCAGCTTTCAGCAGGGAATATTATTTATACATGGGGACTGAAAATTGATCTGCAACAGTCAAGATGGATCTGGGGGACCTAGAAGGGAAATATAACAAGAGTAGATTTCTGAAGAAATTTATGAAAATATTTGGCATGGAAGACATTAATACAGTAGCTGGAACTCGGACAGAATTTACATAACATACCCCAAGGTACAATGAGTAGGCTAGACTAGACAGGAATGATATTTCAGAGGAACGTGTGCACTTAATTGAAAGCTTTGACAAGCATCCAATAACTATTTAAGAGCATGTACTAATAAAAGCTAAGATTAAAATGCAGGGTAATGAAGTAAACATGAGACACTAGTTGAAATCATTTGGGAGTTATTAGGGAAGACAGACATTTTTTTCAGAAGTTATAGATAGTGAGTCAGATAAAATGAAAATGGAGTTTAAAAATAGGGTAGAAATAAAAGAAAAAGTGACCTGGTTAAGAAGTAATACGAATTATTTAAAGAGGCTGACAAATGTTTAAGTACTGCAGAATAATGAAAAGCTCATAGAACAAGAGGAAGTGCAACTGCACAGTGTTAAAGAGAAAATAAGGGACTATCTGGATAATAAGCAAGAGTTTAGAAAGATCACTCAAACAACTGTTTTTGATATCATCTCTAGAGCATAAAAACTTTTATCAAAACGATTTAGGCAACAGAAAGTATACAGAGTTGTCACCAAACCTAGCAGCCATAACAAGAAAAAGCACAGATCCTATAGAGGTATTACAGACAGTGCAGAAATTTTATGAAAATTTGTATAAAACAGAGAAATATGGAAATCAAGAGCGAGACAAAATGGAAATACTTGTGAAAGACTTAACTTTGCAAAGCTTAGTGATATATGAGGCTGAGCAATTAGCAGGTAAGATAGGAAAAAGGAGATATAATGGTTATGTACAATCAATCTGCATGAAAACTCTAGGAACAGATGGTATTCCTGTGGAAGTTGGAAAGTTAGGAGTGAAGAAAGCTATAAAGATCTGGAATATTTTAACACTATTTTTTAAAGGAGTGGACATAACATCTTAAAAGACAGCTGTGGTGGCTGTATTAATAAAACACAAACAACCATCAGACCCATTTCTAATTTAAGCTATGATTATGAAGTGTTTATGTATATACTAGCTAAAAGAATGGCAAAGGTGTTGCCAAAATTGATATGGATCAATGTGTTTTTTTGAAGGTGAGGCAAACAAATAACATTACACAGAACAGAGCTGTCCAGAGGGAAGTTGAATGTAAGAAAATACCACTACTGCTCTTGGGTCTTGATGCAGAGAAGGCATTCTACAGAGTAAGCTTGGATATTAACATATAGGGCAATAGAAGCATTTGCATTTTCTGATACAATAATGTTAATTAGGAGGATATATGAGGGATTGGAGGCAAGAATTAAAGTGGAATGGTAGGGTTCTACTCCAATAAACACTGTCTGAACAGATGAACTGGGGAGTGATACCCTCTCTTTCCCCTTTGTTATTTGCTTTACATTTAGAGAAATTGACAAATAAAATAAGGGACACAGAAATTCAAGGATATAGTTTGGTATGGTAATCAAGAAGAGTTCACTTTACTTGCAGATGATATTCATTTTCTACCTAAAATCCAAGAAAGGACATTTCAGTGTTGTGGAACATTTTGAGGCAGTTTCACATCTTGTCAGGATATAACATTAATGGAGACAAAACAAAGGCTACAGCCATAAACTAAGTATCCACACATGAATAGGTTCAACAATATCCACATTTATTGGTACACAGTAAGACGAAATACCTAGAAATATGGATTAAAAAGGCTTCTGATATGGAAGCTAAGGATATGTGGAAAGAGACTAAATAAGAGAGTATATAAAAACTGAGAAACTAGAAGCTCTTGTTTAAGTATATGCATAGTCAGATGTAAGCAGTGAAAGTGTTTTCAGTCCCTTTAGTTTTATATACAGGTCAGGCTTATTTTTATCAACTACAGGAGAAGTTGGGGACAATAATTAATAAAGAGTTGAAAGAGTCCCTCTAGGAGGGGAAGAGAGAGAGAAAGGTTAAGAGGGGTAAGTTTATCATTCCAGCAGAACAAGATAGATCAGAATTACCTGAATTGGTATGAAGGGATATTTTAGAGCTACACAATGATGGCTCATATATGTAACACCAGCAGAAATGTTTTAAGTTAAAGGGGAAAGGCATGATGATGAAGCACGGCGATTTCAAGACATAAGGAGAAAGTGGGATTTTTGATGCAGATCCTTAAGGAGAACAGCAGCCATACACATTATATTCATAAAGTAGCAGAACTATACTAACATGAGAAAGGAGATTTCATTGAACAAGATGATTGCAAGTAGGGGTACAAGGAAAAGGCAAGAGGTGGCTGTAATTTACTGCAGAAAACTGGCAAAGAACTAAAGTATTGGGAGCTAACAACTACGGACTGGGAAAGGTAACAGAATGGAATGAGACTAAGACAGCATTTCAACTACAGGCTGGAGAACATCTTCTCTGCCAGGGATTGATTGAGTAGAGGCAAACAAATAGATAAGGGAATCCTAAATGAAAGAACTGCTCTAGAAGAGTTCCTAGTTGAATCTAGAACAGAAGATGTTGTTAAAAAAGAGATAATTAGTAGGGCACATAACATTTTGCATGTTAACTATAATAATCAATCAGGGGAGGTAAGAAAAGATCAGAAAGAGAGACTGGATAAGGGAATGATGGGAGGACACATGTATGGCCCCCAAGTATGCAACAAAGCCTAGAATGTTTAGGATTTTTGTTTGGAAGTGTTTGCATTGGCATTTCTGTATCCCAAATACTCCAAATAATTTTTCCTCAGGAAGATGGCAAATCTTGGAGGAATGATGAGGAAGAGAGATAAATGGGAACATATGTTCTGGGAGTGTAACGAGTTGGCAGACATTAAAAATTCCCTACAGAGTACTCTAATATTGGGTGAGCAAATGGCTGTAAGTAATTAAATGATTATTTTGAGATGGGATACAGGATCTGAATTGCCTAAACATAGTAAGGCCTTATTAAGTTTAATTCTGTGGGCTGCCAAAAAAACAATTACTAGGAAATGGAAATTAAAGTCTAAATCAAGTGTATAGGAGGTATTGAATAAAAAACATATAAAAGAATTGAAAAGGGATCTTTAGAAAAAGGAAGGAGAGATTTACATATAAATAGACATTCTGGGAAAAATACATGCAGAATTATGTTCAGGAGGAGGACTGAGGTTTAATGGAAGACAGGAATTGAACAATGTATATAATGTTGGATTGACGATGCTTATAAAAAAGGACATATATGTGTATAACGTATGTAACTGAAAACGTGTTAATATGGTTTGCTTTTCCTTTACATTAATGTATGTTTGTCTATGTCTTAAGTGATAATTTAATAAATGTGTTAAAAATGGTTTACCTCCATTTTGTCGAGAATGGTATGTGCGATCGTGCATTTGCGCGTCTCGACAGAGCAAATTATGGAACACTTATTTATTTATTTGCATTTGTTTAACCAGGATAGTCCATTGGGCTCAAAGAACCCGTTTTCAATGGAGTCCTGGGGAGAAAAGCTCCACATACAGATTAAACAAAGATGAGGATATACATATACATTACATGGGGTTAAACATTGAGAAAAAACTCCACATACAGATTACACAAAGGTGAGGATATACATATACATTTGATGGGGTTAAACATTGTACACTTTATGTAATTAAACATGCAGAGACAGCTAAAAACACAGATAATAAGAGTAACAATATATCTATAATTTTTTTTTTTTTGAGCAGAGAGTAGTATACAGGTAGGCCATGAGTAATACTACCTGGTGTTTAGACAGACAGAAGAAAAAAAAGTTACTAGAGTAAATAGTAGGTTATGAAGGGTGAGAGCAGGAGCATTCCCATGTGGAGTTTAGATAAGAGTGGAGTGATTTTTTAAAGGATGGGAGACTTGTAATGGTACGAATAGAGGGAGGAAGGGAGTTCCATAAGTGTGCTAGTGAGAAGGACAGGAGGTTTTGTCCAGGAGGGTGGAGGGGTCTATGAATTTCTATGATGTTTTGATTGTTTGATCTTAGATGTCTTTGTGTGTGGTGCATTTTAAAGTTAGAAGAGAGTGAGGGGCAGAGGGATGGCTGGAAAATCAGTTTGTGAGCATATGTGAGTTGGGTATATAAGAGGTAGTTGGGTAGTTCTAACCATTTCAGTTTGTGGAGTGGTTCACAGTGGTGTGTTGATGATTTGTTAGAAGTGGCAAATTTGGTAATTTTATTGTAACAAGAGGATAGTTTGGCTTTGAGAGAAGATCGTAGGTTAGTAAGAAGGGGTGCTCCATAGAGAAGGGAGGGTAACAGAAATGTAGTTGAGAGAGTAATCTTGGTAGCTGAGCTGAGGAAACGATTATGACGGTAGAGCATGCCAAGTTTTTGGTGGGTTTTATTTATGTTTTGTAGTAGATGGGAATGGAATTTAAGCTTGTCATCAATTTGGACTCCTAATTGTTTGGTTTCTGATACAAGCTCAAGGGGGATGTTATTTTGGCTGTAGATGGAGAATGATTTACGATCGATGTTAGTAGTTTTTGAAGGAGTAAATATCATGAGTTTGGTTTTAGCAGCATTAAGAGCTAAATGGTTGTCTTTCATCCAATTTTCAGTGGTGGAGAAGGCATCCTGGGTAAGCTTTATTAGAGTTGGTATGGATGAGGCAGCGCAGATGATTGTGGAATCATCTGCATATTTAATAATATTAGCCCTGAGGGATAGCATGATAAAAGTCATTAATGAAAATATTAAAGGGAAGGGGGCCCAGAATGGTGCCTTGTGGGACACCTGTAAGGGTATTTAGAAAGGAGGAAGTAGCTTTTTTCCACTTGACTGCTTGTTGTCTATTGGAGAGATAGCTGTTAAACCAGTTGAGTGAAGTGAGAGAAAGGTTTAGATTAGACAGTTTAGTAAGAAGTAGGTTATGGGAGATAGTATCAAAGGCCTTAGAAAGATCAAGAAGAGTGGAAGATACAATGAGTCCAGAATCTCTAGCTTTATTCACAGTTTCAAGGAAGGATAGGAAGGCTGTCATAGTACTATGATGGGGTCTGAATCAGTGTTGGGTAGGGGTTAGTAGATTGTTGTCCAAGAGGTGGGGAAGGAGTTGAAGGTGGATACATTTCTCCAGGACTTTAGAAATGGGAGAGAGGATGGCTATGGGACAGAAATTGGAGATGTTAGTATTATTTCCACCTTTGTGTAGAGGGATAATGTAAGCTTTTTTCCAGGTTTCGGGGACAAGATCTTCTTGGATAGAGCGATTGATGAGGATACTGATAGGGAGGGCAATGGCATCAGCAGCTATACTGAGATGGTATGAGGGAATGTTGTCAAGGGCACTGGGGCATGGTTTTAATTTCTGTAGGAGTTTTCTTATGGTAGAAGTTGGAGTAGGTTTAATTGAAAAAGGGTGAGGTTGAGGTGGGGGTGAATGAGAGAAAGGAGTAGGATGGGGAGGTTGGTTGTGAGTAGAGGGGGTAGGAGGTGAATTGTTGTGTGTAAAAGAAGAAGTAAGTTTGGAAACAGAGTCTATGAAGAAAGAATTGAATTGGGTAGCAAGATCTATGTCTTGTGAGTCTGGGCTGGGGTTTGGATTTTCAATAGTACCAGGTTTTAAGAGTGAATTTATACCTGCCCAGAATTTTTGTAGGTTAGTTTTATGATTGTTTTGAAGTTGGATAAAGTAGTTTTGCCGGTCTATTGAGATAAGTTTTTTTTACTAAGTTACGGATAGTTTTGTATTGATTGAGGTTTGATGTAGATTTGTTTTTCTTGTATTGTGCCCATGTTTTATCTCTGAGTCGCACAGAGGTAAGTGTATTTTTTGTTAACCAGGGGGTGGCTTTCCTTTTTATTCTTTTGGTTATTAAGGGAGCATGATTATTTAGGATGTTTAGGAAGATAGTATTAAAGTGGGTTACTGCATTTTCGAGTGGTAGGGTTTTTAAGGGAGTCCAGTTAATAGATTTAAGGTTGCTGGAAAAAGCTTCAGGGTTGAAGTTTTTATGGAATCTGGTAGTTATATAGTTGTGAGTAACTTGTAAGGGAGTTGGAAGACGTCCAGTGAAGATGGGAAGATGATCACTGAGGGGCTCAGGAAGGGTTCCACTGTCAGGGTAGTTATGGGGATGGGAGACTAGAATCCAGTCTAAGATGTTGCCACTTGAGAAGTCTTTGGATGGCCTAGTTATTGAGTTGATTAGTTGAGAGTATTTGAAAAGGTTGATGTTGAGGGGATGTGTAGGTGACTGTATGGAGGACCAATTAATATTGGTATCTCCCATGATTATAGTTTCATTGAGGATGTTTTCAAGTATTGGGATATTATCTCCAGGGGAAATGTAGACAGAGGCTATACAAACACATTTGTGTGTATTCAGCTGGAGATAAGCTAGTATTAGTTCTGCATTAGAAAACTGGGGAATGATTTTGTTGTAAGGTGTTAGGCATAGGGAGGATGCGTAGAGTACAGCTACTCCACCACCCTTTTTGTGGGATCTGTCTGATCTAATGATTGAGTAGTTTGGTGGTAATATCTCGGCATCCTTAATGTGGGGTTTTAGCCAGGTTTCAGAAATGGCTATGATGTCAGGTTTGTTATGGAGTACCCATGCATGAAGGTTAGGGATTTTGTTTGCTATTTTGTGCATTAAGAGAGGTGAATAGGATGGATTTAGAATTTGAGGAGGAGTGGTTTGGACCTGGGTTAGGGTGTATATCACCAGATAAAAGTATTGCAGTTAGAAGTTGAGTTAGGAAGAAGAGGTATTTGGGTTGTTTTGTTTGGGTGGAGTGGGTAGAAGGATTAGAGGGAGATATGGAGAACAGGGAGGGTGTGATGGTTTTATGAGGAAGGATAAGTTTATAGCGAAAACATAAGTTGTTGCTGAGGGGGTAAAGGTTAGGAGAGATTTGGTTATTGTAGTGAGATTTTGATGTGTGGAGATGAAAGGTGGTATGTAAGTGGGTAGAGTGGTTGATGAGAGAAGGTTGAGTAAGAAAGTAAAAATAAGTGAGGCTTAAAAGGAGTAACAGTTGAATTGGGAGGGATGAATATTTTAGAGACATGTTGTGGTGTTGGTGAGGTGTGAAACTGTTTCGAGAAGGATGAGGGGAAGTTGTCATGTGAGTATGGAGAGGGGTGGGAGGGGATGGGAAGAGGAAGGGGAGGGGTTTGATAGTTTGGGAGGAAGAAGGTGTGGTTTTGTGGCTATAAAGTCAGAGGTAGTGGAGGTGGGTGGGAACTGGGGGTAGGGTAGGGGAGCGGAGTGAGCCCGCAGGGCGAACAGAGCGGGTAGAGACAAGAGAGCAAAATGTGGAGGGAGACAATCAGTAAAGAGAGAGCAAACCAACAGGTAAGTCTGATGGTGGGAGAAAGGTGGACAATATTCAGAGGTGTGAAGGAAGAGAGGCAGGATGTAAGGGTAGAGGGCGCTGATGGCAGGATTCCTTGGGGAAAGAAGAAAAGGTGATAGATAAGTGTATCAGGGGACTAAGAACAGTGTGACTAGGGGTCAGGTTACAGAAAGCGTACAGAAAAGATGTAGGAAATACAGAGCAGAAGCTAGTATTTTAGAACGGTTACAAAATGGGGTAGGAAATTGCAGATCAGAAAGCTTTCTTTATAGAAAGTTAGTTCACGAGGTGCCACCTGGTGGCCATTTATAGTATAGCAATGGTCTTGTCTGGGTGGGTATGGGGGACTAAAGTGCGAAAGAGAAGAATCAGATAATGCAAGGGGGTTAGAATATTACAGGAAAAAGTTGAAAGCTGTGAAGGGGGGGGTAGGCTGCTGGCTAGCCTGCCTGAATAGTATGCTAAGACTAGTAAAATTACAATTTTGTTTAGAAGCAGTTGCTTAATATGTAACCCTTCAGAGTCAGTGTCCATACATACTGTTCAATGCCTTTTCAGATGTCAAAGTTTTCAGGGAGATGTTAGGTGGTTTCTCTTAGTTGCCCTAATGTTCAGAGACTTCCTGAAGGGACAAAGCAGGTAGCTATTGCAGGGACAAACTGGAACACAGTGTGTTCAATGCCTTTTCAGAAGTCAAAGTTTTCAGGGAGTTGTTAGGTAGTTTCTCTTAGTTGCCCTAATGTTCAGAGACTTCCTGAAGGGACAAAGCAGGTAGCTGTTGCAGGGACAAACTGGAACACAGTGTGTTCAATGCCTTTTCAGAAGTCAAAGTTTTCAGGGAGATGTTAGGTGGTTTCTCTTAGTTGCCCTAATGTTCAGAGTCTTCCTGAAGGGACAAAGCAGGTAGCTGTTGTAGGGACAAACTGGAACACAGTGCAGTTCTAGCACAGGAACAGGACGCACAGCAGCCAGGTGGGAGGTTGAAGAATCTGAGGACAAATGTCAAAAATGGTTTGACGGAAACCATTTTCGACATTTGTCCATGTGTTTGAATGGCATAGTGCATTATGGGACATCTGCACTATAGCCATTCGAAGCTCTGGGAGTCAGTGTTGCATTTTTTGCTGTTGTCCTTTTGATGGAATGCACGTCGGACAACGGATACATGACCTAATGAAGGTAAACCATTAAAAATATGTATTCAGAATGAATAAAGCCATCAATCCAAATAAAACAAATAATGCCATTACTAAGAAGCAGCCTAGCTTGTGAAAATCAAGAATTCCTTTCTTGGCACAGCAAACAAACAGGGCTGTTGATACTTGTATGATTTCCTATCATGCAAATCAAGTCAGTGTAAGGGTTTAGAATTCAGACACCATGGCAATACAAGCAGTTCTTTAGCTGACCTCACTATGAACTGAAGAAAAAAGTATATATTTGGTAAAGCAGCTAGCAAACTAGAAGACACAAAGGTAGCTCCAACGGGCAAATCCTGAGCCAAGTGAGGAAACAAAACACTGGCTCAAAGGAAACCAAAACATGTTTATTAGTATAGCAAACCCAAGTCCAACCATCCATCCATCTATCAACCCCTTTTTAATACTTTTGCACATTGGGTTACTGTGTCACATGAAATGTGATCATCATCTAGAACCAATGTTCAAACTGCCTGGTTTGTTGTTCCAAACCATGCACATGCACTTAAATATACAGCCAGTTTAGTGTATTCAGTCCTCTTACTGCATGCCTTTGGAATGTGGGAGGAAACCATAGTAACTAGAAAAAAAACATGAAAACACAGGGAGGGCATGCAGATTCTACACAGAAGATACCCCAGACAACAATCACACAACAGAATATCTTGCTATGAAGCATCAACACTACCTACAGCACCACTGTGCCTCCCTTACCGTAGTATTTTAGCCAGAAAAGCAGAGATGCATGAAAGATTGTGGTGTTTCTTATATTAATAAAAGTGATGTGGTTTCCCTTTAGGCAGCATTTTTCATTTCTAAACTAGTCAAGCTATTTCCAGTAATGAACTAAGACAGTACAGCATAAAATCCAAGTTTCAAACTAAATTTCAGAAAATGTAATCAGACACAGTGTATATATAAGGTTGACTTGTGGGTTAGCAAATGCTCACAGTTATCCATTACCACCTTACCTTCAGACAGAAGAATCGTAGAATATATAGAATTTTAAAAACACAATATCATGCAAGTTGTATGTGATAATATAAAGATATTACAGATAACAATCGGGTTTATAATAGAAGGCTGGACTCCACTACCTCAAAATATATATCTTAAATTCAAACATCAAAACTTAGACATTGCAGGGGAGGGTGGGAGGTCTTCTGCCACCCCATATACTTCGGACCATGGGGACTTTACACCCTATAGTCCTAATCTCTACATATAGTACTGCTGAGGTCACAAACTCTGAGAATAAGCAAAAGCATTAAATGAAAAAATGTTTTATATATATATATATATATATATATATATATATATATATATATATATATATATATATATATATAATGTATTCCCTGTTCTCCAAGTGGCCTGACTTCAGAAACAGCTTTAAAAGCAACTGCTAATACTTCAGCACCTGATGTGATAAAATATCAGTACTGCAATATTTGCTTAAAGATGCACAACACTATCAATAAAAATGGGACACAACAAAGTACAGTGTTCCCCAATAAATCCCCTGCAATTTGGGGGAAAAAAATCATACCACAAAATTAAGCATCACAGGTTTGAAAATGGTGTTATTTTAACAACTAATGGTCCCTAGTTTGAGTGAGCAAATGTACAAGAAATAAATAGCCAGAATTTTCAACTTCTACTTCAAGCTATGAACATGGAAAAAAACATGATTCACTGTCAGAGAGAAAGAAAAGATGACACAATCCTGCCAAGTCACAATATTAACCACACTAGGAAGAGGACAAATGATAACCTAAAGGCACTTACTATATATAGTTCTGAAGGAGTTTTACTAGAAGACTAACAATGTGCTTGAACCTGTGCTAGTCTACCGCAGGCAAAAAAAAAACAAAGATGCATGGCTGAAAATTAGTCTCTAGTTGGTTAGTGACGTGCTGTGGCTTGTAATTGTTTTAAGACTGTTTACTTGTACCTTTGCATTGTTCTTATAAGTTTGTTTTCTGAATTAATCCAGAAAAAGGCTCTTGAGATAACAATATTTAACCAGTCATCAAAATGCAGTGAAACACAAACAGGTTATTAATTAAGATTCAGAATAATTACTGTCAGTATGGCATCACGCCAATATCCCTAGAACAAGGTATAATGCTATAGAGATTTGTTAAAATGCTACTAGATTCTTTCTCAACAGCATTGGACTAAAAAGAAATGGCGTAAATGTCAAAGCAATATCACAATCTACATAGATCTGGATTCTTCAGTGCCTGTAACAATGCCCTGCATAGTATTAAAAGTTAGAAATATGGAAATTTAAAACATGGGAATGATCTACAAAAAAAAAATAGCCTAATATCCATGTATTGGTTTCTTCATGATATTTGTGTTTTCCTTTCACACATATTATTTATAAGATCACATGGCCCTAGAACATGTTTGGAATTCATCTGTTCACTTCCACAGTAATCCTGTGCCTTTTGAAGGAGTCTGATGATTTCCAGGACTGTGGCTGTTGAATGGGTGATGTTTGTATAAAGGCCAGGACTACAGTAACACTCAAAAGAAAAGTACAGCAATTAGATCCTAATAATTACATCAACTGGATCCTAATAACTACCAACCTATTTCACTGAAAAATACAGATCCTTAAACACTGAGTAAAATTCTGGCCAAAGGGCTACAAGATGAAAGGATGAGTTTGCACCAAGGAGAAAGGCAACAAATAACTGGTAGAAAGTAGCCTCACATACTTACACTTAGAAGACATCTGAAAAATCAGGGATAATCTTATTTGATGTTATTTTACAGTATCTGCACTGGAGAGAAGAGGGCTTGGCAAAAGATTTATTACAAGGAAGAAGGGCTAATATAGGAAACTGGTATTTGAAAAATCTTAACGGAAGAGAATACCAAGAGAGGAACATGGCAAGGATAACCCACTGGAGGATAACCAGAGGATAACCTCTGGGTTATGTTAGCAACAGAAATCAAACCACATTAATTCCATTAGAAGCAGAAGGAAAGGGCGAGAGAAAGCTTAATATCTTTGTAGATGACTGGTTATTGCTAGGAAAAATACAGCACAGCGATTCAGAAACTTTTTTTAAAAGTTAAGGAATGCTTAGAACTTATGTGTAATGAAAACAAAAACATGGCAGTGAGTTTTGAAAGAGGGT
Organism: Protopterus annectens; assembly: GCF_019279795.1. NCBI lineage: Eukaryota > Metazoa > Chordata > Ceratodontiformes > Protopteridae > Protopterus > Protopterus annectens. The sequence continues at coordinate 65,407,110 of NC_056736.1, read as the reverse complement.
GCTACTGAGACTACATCACTGACAATTCAACTGATGATCCTGTGGTCTGGACTAAGCCAGCAAATGCAGATTCTGTATTCATCCGTCAGTTTGAACTTGTTTTTGCATAACAGAAAAGCCACAGAAAAAATACTGTAAAATCAGATGTTATCAGCACAACTTCCTCATAGATCAACAAAAAGCCTGCAATTCAACAGGCAGTTAGTACAGTAGCAGAAAAGAAGCTATCCAAGCATGTGCATGACCCTGAAGGATTATTCCAACAGACTATAAATGATGCACCATCACATGGCTGGTTTGTTTATTTTTCTGCTTTTAGAAAAAGACTTGCTAGGCAAATATGCTTTTTATTTACAGGTATTCAGGTAACTGTGGTCTGACTAAATTAAATGCTCAAAGTCACGGTATATGCAAAGAGTAGGTTAGTCAAACAAGGGATACAGACACAGGTCACTAGGCATCAACCAGCTTAAAAGTAGCATACCACAGAGAGGCACACCTGGCTCTGAGTAAGAGCTTTGTGGATGTTCCTTCCAGTTTTGGCCTAGGACCATACATGAAAGCAGCACAAGTATGGTGGTGTATGAAAGTTACCTGCCATTATTCAGACGTGAAATGAAGCCAAGGAATCTTCCACCCTGCTTGTTGCTGATATGGTTCCTGGATCCAACGGGTTGTCAAAGTGAAAGTTAAATAACCCAAAGCACTTTTTAAAAAGTCTTACTAAAAGCAAAAAGAGGAATTAACTTGGTGAGCTGTCAACATTCCCCTACTAAAAAAACATAACATGAGATTACCAGTATGTGAATGAGAAACAGTGTGCACACTAACCACTACAAATCATGCAGTCACTTCAGTAACTATCAAAGTATTGCACGTGTCAAGTACACTGAGATACACTTTATGAGAATGCTATATTAATACAGATTTTTTAGCCTTCTGATATAGTATATATATATATATATATATATATGATATAGTATAGTTATAGCAACCAGTACTGTGTAGTCTGCAAACTTTAACAAGCGAAGATATGTCATCAATTTGCTCATCTTAAGATTCCTATCATTTAACCAAAGCTTTTACAGACTCATTTCTAAGATCTTTATGGTCCGACTTAAATGACATCTGGCTTGAACAAGAAACATGGACTGGATACTTTAACTGTACCTGCATCCAGAATAACCACAGCATAGAAATGTGACCAACAGTACTTCAAACCAAAAAGACACAAATGCACACACGAGTACGATACCAATGAAACGGCCACACAATAAAGCCCGAGGGGTGCTCTCTTTATTCAACTTCCTCTCCTTGTAGGATTTGTGGGCACTGTGAACATCTCCCACATCTGTATGTTCCTTTTTACCTACTACTTGGTTTTGTCCTTTTGGTCTCTAATATTTCTTTAATAGTCCTCCCCTTCCTATAAGTAAATGTAAGGGGATCCAAAATAATCTTCTCCAAATCTGAGTACCTACTAAACCTGTTCCAGTTGTTAGTAACTATGTTTTTAATTTTCCCAGTATTCCCACTGTACTTCAGTACAAAGTTACTACTCCAATTAATGTTGTTCTGTTGATGTTCATTCACGTCATTCCCCCTTTTGCCACTCATTTCTCCTAGAATAGGGGCAAATTTCTTCCCTTTTTCCTGTCTAACTTCGACCATAATTTCCTCAATGAGTTCCAGGGGGTATTCCGCTTTCCAAACATATTTTTTTGAAATTTTGACTTTCTTTTTCATAATCCTCGTCATCTGATGTCATTCTACAACTCCTTATGAATTGCCCCCTCACAATGCTCTTCTTTTGAGAGAAGGGGTGGGCACTCGTAAAGAACAAATATGAATTGGAGAAAGTACTTTTTCTAAATACAGTGGATTTAAAATACACAGAATCAGTGTTTTCTTTCCAAAGTCACATCCAAGTATTCCAACTTCTCTCTATAAATGTGGTGCATAAACTTCAAAAATTCAGTAGTGCCATTAATATATTTTATAAAGTTATACAACACTTCTTCTAGTCCTACCCAAAAAATAACAATGTCATCCGGGTACCTACGATAATATTTCCAGTACTTCGAGTAGTCAGAATGGAAAATGTATTTCTCTTCCCAAGTGGAGAGCACCAGATTAGCATACAGGGGAGCACAGCTTGCTCCCACAGCCACTCCATTGGTCTGTTTGAAAAATTCCCCCTCGAAGAAGAGGAAGTTGTTTCTTAGCACAAGGTCCATTAATTCTATGAGTAGGCATACTTGATCGTTGTCTATATCCCTCTTGAACTTTAGTGCTTCCTCGTACCATTCTACACCAATGGTGTGGAGTATTACATTGAACAAGTCCTGTATATCCAATGTAACAAATAACAATTCTTCCACATACAGCCTATGGTTAATGCTCCTTAGGAAATCCCATGAGTCTTTTAATATACCTGCTGTCTCTGTCCATAGTTTATTTAATATGATATGCAAACAATACTAATTATTATAGTAATAGATTTGGTAATGAGGAACAGGAATTTGATAAATTTTGAGAATCAAGTATACAATACTACCGACCCTTTAGAATTCCCTTTACCGAGACGATCAGAAAGAATCAGGAACAGGCCGATTGTACAATATCACGACAAAGAGGGGAAGTCTTGGAACTGAATGAGGATGATGGGTTAGAAAATGAAAGGGGTATTATTAAAGTTAATGAACATGTGTATAGATTTCACAATTATAATATTTTTAATTATAGTAGTGTAGAAATCAATGAATGGTATTTTAAATTGTTCATGAAGGGACTGAAATTTGTCCCAAAGCGTAAAAGTGACATTAGAAAGATATTAATAGATTTAAAACTATTCACGAGAAAGGAAAATTTTGAATTGCTATTTGAAAATAATAGCAACTTAATTAAACAACCTTTCCCCACCACTAATAAGGAGCTTAAAAAGAAAAGTACTAGTAACCCTACCTTACACCAACAGCTTAAAAACTTCGAGGTGGTAGTGGAAAAAGAACTTAGAGAAGTTTTGAGCAAGTCAAAAATAGTGTTGAATATGACTTGGCAGGAAAGATGTTTATTGAAAGAGCTTAGTGACAACAAGAATATAAGAATTTCAAGACCAGATAAAGGTGGAGGTATGCTTATTATAGATAATATCGTATAAGGAGCTAAAATGGAGGAATTATTAAGAAATGAGAATAAATATGAAATAGTGTCCCTTAATGAGATAAACATTGCACATTCTAAAACAAGCATTGCACTTAAAGAGCTTTTAAAAGATGAATTAATAGATAAACAAACTTTTGATTTTTTTATATGTTGAAAAACCTTTGATTCCTGTTATTTTTGGAATCATAAAGATGTGTAAAAACACTGTTTCTGTCTCTGGTTCAAAAACATACCCTTTAGCGAAATATATAGATTCCAGAATTAAAAAAGTTTGGATAAATCAAGAAGGTTTTCTAAAGGACTCTTGGTATTTGTTAAGAAAAATTGAACAAAGATTATTTGATAATGACACAATATTTCTATCAGTGGACATTATTGATTTATTTTCGGTTATCCCACATAATGTTGGGATGGAGTCGTTTTTAGAAAGCCTCTTGGATATAAAGAAATTCAATTGGAAAGAACTTAGAGTTATAATGGAACTATTAGAATTAGTCCTACTTAATAATTTCATAGTATTTGAAGGAGAATTTTTCAGACAACTGCAAGGAGTTGCTATGGGGGCCTGTTGTGCCCCCAGTTATGCAAATATTGTTCTCAGCACTTGGGAAAATAATTTTTTACTGATTCCACCATATATAAACTACTGGAGCTTCTTTTAAAAGATATTTGGATGATTTGTGTTTTTTTGGACTGAGGGGGAAGAAAAATTGACTGAATTTCTACAGTATATCAACACCACCGCTAGTTTTCTTAAATTCACATACAATTTGAATAAAGAAATGCTGAAGTATTTGGATGTGACTATCTATAAAAATCATGATAATAAAACCTTAGAGTCAAAGATTTTTAGAAAATAAACATTTTCAAATTCATATTTATATTTTACTAGCGCACAGCCATTTAAGCAAAAGAGAAATCTGGTTAAAGGTCAATATATTAGAGTATCAAGAATGACCAATGAGAACAAAGAATTTGAAAAAGTGTGTAGTAACTTAAAACACATGTTCTTAGAAAGAAAATATCTGGAATATTTAATAAATGAAGTGAAGGAACAAGTTTTGGCTGGGAGGGGTGGTAGATTTGGTCCAATATTAGGACAAATGTTGGACAAGATAAAATTTGACAATAGACAAAATGAAATGGAGGTTAGGAATTATAATAGTTCATTCATGGTGAATTTTAACTGTGAGGCAGGTCTAGTTACACAAATAGTTAATAGAAATTGGAAAAACTTTTCAGAGTTTTCAGATTTAAACACAATTTTTCAGCAACCCATTATGTTTAGTTATAGAAAGGGCAGAAACATTAAAATATTTTAGAAAATAATCTAAGATATAGTGAAACGAATAACAGGAAAAAGGGCAGATATAAATGCGGTAGATGTGCTCAATGTAAATATGTGATGAATAAAGAATGCCACTATCTACTTGCGAGGGGTAGGTTTCTTGTAAGCAAGATACATGCCAATTGTGATACAAGTGGTATAGTTTAACTGGCTGAATGTAAAAAATGTACCTCCTTCTACGTGTTGAAAACGAAGAGGGCATTAAGAAAAAGAATTTATAAGCACACATATGAGAATTGCAGACAAGATCAGAGAAATGCCCTGTATAAACACAGTACAATATGTAAAGAAGCGCATTTTTTGTTTTTTGTACTGGACGTAATCCCTCTTGATGTGAGAGGAAGGGATTGAGGTCAGGGAACTATACTGACAGTTAATATTAGAGGCATGTAGGATACCAGGATTAATGAACAAATTTCATTGAAACTAAGAGCCGCAAGATTATAATTATAATTTATATGATGCTCTTTTTTAGAATGTTTTTAAATCAACTTTTTATATGTTTATGTTAGTATATGATCTATTTTTGAGCTAGGATAAAATGTTATGTGTAAAATGTATCAGCATGAAAGACCAGTTCTTGCGTAGAACTAACAATATGTTTTTTCATCACAAGAGGGCGCTTATGCATCTTTTATTTTTACATATATGTTTATATTTATATTTATTCTTATAATCATTAGATAATTTTGTATCTTTTTAATGTTATAGGGTATTTTATAGTTATAGTGTATATATTTATTAACATGACTTTATAGTAATATATATACTTTAAGGAGATCAAAGATAAATTATTTCTGTTATTCATTTGTGTAAATGGTTTCTGCACATAACTTCCTTTGTGATTGCACTCATTAGCAATTAAGTGAATGGTTAATGTGATTGGATTCACTTGGGTAACAATCTGTATAAAAAAGGGGGAGTGTGGTATGCTGTGTTTTTTGCTGAAGAAGTTACATGGTTGACGAAAAACGCGGTGAACAAGTTAAGCGTTTGTTGCTGTTGTTTCTGTTTAATAAAGTCATAGTTGGTAGTATTGGAGGCTCCAAGTGCTTCATTTTGTTACTTATTGGTGAGAGCACAGCTTGCTCCCATAGCCACTCCTCTGGTCTGTCTGAAAAATTCCCCCTCAAAGAAGAGGAAGTTGTTCCTTAGCACAAGTTCCATTAATTCTATGAGTAGGCGTACTTGATCGTTGTCTATATCCCCCTTGAACCTTAGTGCTTCCTCGTACCATTTTAGATCAATGGTGTGGGGTATTACGTTGAACAAGTCCTGTATATCCAACGTAACAAAAAACAATTCTTCCACATACAGCCTATGGTTAATGCTCCTTAGGAAATCCCGTGAGTCTTTTAATATACCTGCTCTCTCTGTCCATAGTTTATTTAATTGGTTATCCAGAAATTTAGCCAGGGGATAGGTTTTAGATTCCGTAGCGGCCACTATGGGTCTAAGTGGTGGGTCATCACAGTTTTTATGAACTTTCGAGATTCGAAAAATAGACAGTGTTTTAGGCTTATCTATATATATATATATATATATATATATATATATATGTATATATATATATATATATATATATATATATATGTATATATATATATATGTATATATATATATATATATATATATATATATATATATATATATATATATATATATATATATATATATATATATATATATATATATGGGTACCTATTACTTCATCGACAGCTCAAAGCGACACTCACATGTTCGACTCCATCATCGACACTTCATAACATCGGCGTTTCAGGTAGCGATCTTCCCCTCACAGGACCCATGGTAGCACTCGTTTCTCTTTTATAGCATACGATTTCGTCATTATTCAAAATTTACCCTGATAGCGTTGTCCTTACCTTCTTAATAGTGAAACGAGTGCTACCATGGGTCCTGTGAGGGGGAAGATCGCTTACCTGAAACGTCAATGTTATGAAGTGTCGATGATGTGGAGTCGAACATGTGAGTGTCGCTCTTTTGAGCTGTCGATGAAGTAATAGGTACCCATATATATATATATATATATATATATATATATATATACATATATATATATATATATATATATATATATATATATATATATATATATTTATATATATATATATATATATATATATATGAAATTGTATGTGTCGAGGTTGATGTCCCCTTCTTCCAGTAGTTCTTTCAACGTAAAATCTATTCTTCCATGGGTCACATTAATCTCATTTCTCGAAAATCTTGAATATCTATTAATATTATTGAGCATGTCCAATATCTTGGCAGAATATAAGATGCTGTCCATAATAGCCACTCCCCCACCCTTATCGAGCTTCATAACCCTAATGTATTGATGGTCTCTAAGGGAGGTGAAAAGTATATATTCTTCCTTCATGAGATTAAATTGATGTCTACAATTCCTACAACTGGTCCTAAGTTCCTTCTCCACCTGTAATTCGAATTTTTTCAATTGTGGGTGGAGAGGTGGTTTGTACATGCTTTTCTTTTTATTCTGCATATTAACTTGCTTATTGCTTATTTTCTTCTTTTTGATAGCCAAACATTAGTTCAAGTTTTTTTTTTTTTTTTTTTTTTTTTACATAAAAACAACTTTAGATCAATCAAAGTCCGGGAAATGTCCTCAGTAGAAGTAGGAACAAAGTTTAAACCCCTACAAAAAAATATTGAAATAAGTAGGGGTAATCTCCAACTTACTATAGTTAAAAATACTAAAGTTGTGGTAAGAATTCCTATTACCATTACTAACTATAATTTGGTCTATGTTGGACTGAGGAATGTCTGTCCCTTTCTTATCTGGGCTCAGTATCACCTCCCATTTGGGTATCCACCCTTGTAGCTTTGATAGTAATTCACAGGTCCCTGTTCTTTAAATCTCTCTGACCTCCTCAGTTCTGGAAATTCATGGGGGTCATCAAGTTCGTACCTATCTTCCAGGTTGCAATATTGATGTTTTGAACCTTCCCCCATCTGTTTCCTCCCTCTAGAATCCCTTTCGTAAGTAACATTACCCCTTTCTGAGAATGTAGTTCCAGCATACTTGTTGTTAAACCCCCTTGATTTTGGTTTAAGTTAACTAACCTTGTCCTCATATTTCATTATGTCACAATCCAGTTTCTTATATTTTCTATCATACAAAAACCTACATTTGTCTTCAATTTTTACTTTCGTATTAAAATATTTCATTTTTTCCTCTTCTACTGCAAATAATAAATTGTTAATTATCAGTTGATTAGTCTTCTCTGTGTCAGACAATTTCTCCATTACTCTCTCGTTCTCACGAATAATTGACTTTACAATCTCTAACCCACAATTGTTAAAAATGTTTAAAAGTTCCACGTGAAAATCACTACTCTCAACAACATTGTTGGGGTATTTATAATTCTGCAGTCCATTGAGCACAATCCCTTTCCCCACACATTCTTGTAAATAGCTATTGTCAATGCCTAGGGATTTGTATTTCATCATTAAGTCATACAAATTGTTAACACTGGTATTATAACTGTTTACTATAGGAACATTGTACGATTGTGAGAAACGTAATTGGAAAAAGTTCTGTTAGTTTTTAACCAATACCCCAGTTACACTCTGTTGAGCCTCCTTGTCTGTACCTAGGTGCGGACGTCTGCTCAATCCCAATGTCTCTGATTTCGGTCACTCGGTTCTCCTCCATCCTCAGAACTTGGTGCTTCCTTCTGGCCCCAGAAGGATAAGTATTAGCTTGGTCTAACATAGCCCACCGGCATTGTCTACTCCCTGGAGGGACAGAACTGTTCATCTCCTGAATTTCATGTTCATGCATCCCAAGAGGATTATGAAAAAGAAAGTCAAAATTTGAAAAAAATATTTTTGGAAAGGGAATACCCCCTGGAACTCATTAAGGAAATTATGGTCAAGGTTAGGCAGGAAAGAGGGAAGAAATGTGCCCCTATTCTACGAGAAATGAGTGACAACAGGGTGAATGAAGTGAATGAACATCAACAGAACAACATTAATTGGAGTAGTAACTTTGTACTGAAGTACAGTGGGTATACTGGGAAAATTAAAAACATAGTTACTAACAATTGGAACAGGTTTAGTAGGGAACTCAGATCTGGAGAAAATTTTTTTGGATCCCCTTAAATTTACTTATAGGAAGGGGAGGAATATTAAAGAAATATTAGAGACCAAAAGGACAAAACCAAGTAGGAGGAAAAAAGGAACATAGAGATGTGGGAGATGTTCACAGTGCTCAAAAATCCTACAAGGAGAGGAAGTTGAATAAAGAGAGCACCCCTCGTGCTTTATTGTGTGGCCGTTTCATTGGTATCGGACTCAAGTGTGCATTTGTGTCTTTTTGGTTTGATGCACCTGTATCCTATCATTTTCACATATTGTACTTATTTGACTGCCTGCACTTTTAAAAAGTTTTTTGTTTCAATATTTTAACTGTTGTAGGCTACACACTAAAGTGCAATAGCCTTTTCTGATCGTTTGCAGTCATTTAGAGCTGTTTTGAGTGTATTTATTTACTGTTTTTGCCTTATCTTTTCAAAAAACAAACAAAAAAAAAATCCTTGTTTCCTGCCTTTCTAAGCTAGTATAGTCCAGTTTTCAGGCTAGTGCTGAATTCAGGGCTGTGATACTAGTTTCTGAGTTGCCCATACCTTACTTGGATAGAAGGAAGTTTCTTTGTTCACCTGTGAGAGAGGGGAGCTTTGAGCAACCTATCTGTCCCTGGAGGAGTGGTTCCAGCCCAGAAGTTAGTAGTTTATTTGCCATTTTGGGCTAATTTCTATCTCTTTCATTTCCCTACTATAAAAACTGCGTTTCCTCGGTTTTGCGCACCGGGCAGTGCCAGCTAGCTATGGTTAAATTATTCCTGGCTCCACTAACTCCCCTCTTCAGTTTTTCCCTTGAAACTAGTCTAACTCTCAACCTAAGCACTCAAAAAGCATCTTACAGCCCAGCATTTGTTCAGACCTAGTAGCAAGCACTAATATACCCTGACATTGATTGTCCAGCAGGGCAAGACTCTTTATTCACCCCTCACCAACCAAGCAATTAAGCAGCTCACCCTACTATTCAGGCATGACCAAAGGGCAACTTCAGCTGAACTCTCCAGTCCAGCTGGTGAATCTGGGTATCCCTGAGGCAATGTTACAACTGCCTCATGTACACAGACAACCCTCTCCTCCTGCCACATAACACTAACATATGTGAGAGATGCAATTATACAGCCAAACTGGAAGCTAAGCTGTCTCCACCCAAGACTGGAACAGACAGTCAAGAGGAGAAGGTTAACACTTGCACCACACCTCCAGCCGCACATAGACCTACTAAAACAGCACCGGCAAAAAATACACATAAATACAAAAAATTATACTCAGAGGCTCTAAATAAAAACCTGCAAAAGCATCACAGACCTCCAAAGCAGATACCCAAACAACCTGCACTTCCAGTCACAAACCAGACAACATATAAAACACAAAATCAGTGTGCCGCACAATCACAACCCTTAAGGCAAAATAACATACCTAACACACTAGTAATAGGTGACTCTATAGTCAGGCACACTGACGTCCCACTCACTAGGCTGGACAAGCAGAAGGTTACTGTTAGCTGCCTGTCGGGAGCCAGAATCCGCCACGTAACACAAGCACTCAGGATACTCCAGAACAAGTACAAATATGACTCTGTCATTGTTCATGTTGGTGTGAATGACCTGAGACGTACCTCCCTGGACTGCATGAAGAGAGACATGGAAGAGGCTCTCCCCAGGCTGGTATGACCCTGACCTTGAGTAGCATCCTGCCCTCACCAAGAATGATACCTCAGTATAAAGAAAAAAATTATCAATTTCAACAACTGGCTAAGCTTCTGGTGTCATTCAAAGGGGATCCACAGTCTATCAACCTGGGACGACATGCTCGACAAGCCGCGTTGCTTCGCAAGAGACGGCTTGCACCTGTCAGCCCTAGGCTTTTGAATAATGGCCAAGGCTCTTGCTGCCCCCATAGTGCCTTTTATAGGCAAGGCTCAAAAGTCAAACCCACCTCCGTAAACAGCACAATTAACAAAAAAACTGAAGGTTTTGCTACTCAGTGCCAGAAGTTTAAATCTCAAAATGCACGCGCTCAAAGCACTCCTCAGTATGGAGAACGTCGACATCTGTGCAGTAACTGAAACCTGGTTCAAGGCTCCAGAGAACACCACAGCACTAGCAGGCTGCAACTCATACCACACGTTTCTGCCACAGAACATGGACTGAAACACAAAAGGAGGGGGTGTATCCATATTCATCAAGGATACCTACACCTCCAGGTTAGTGACGCAGCATGATACCTCTGAGATCATCCATGTGCAACTAATATCAGGCAAATCTGCAATGCAAATTGTGGCCTGCTACAGATCACCCCCATGACCCAAGGACCACCACTTCACCTTTCTGGAGACAATGGAAAACATGAAGGTCCTACCAAACACCCTGATATTGAGCGATTTCAATTACCCTACCATTCACTGGGAAAACTACTAGAGTACAAATTCCCAGGCCCAGCTCTTAGTGGAATTCATCAACTCAAACGCCCTGGATCAGCTCATAAACTCCCCTACCAGAGGTGAAAACATATTGGACCTGGTCATCACAAACATGGGCGACAGGTGTTCCATACCGGAGGTCAACCAGTCACTGGTTAGATCAGACCATAAACTAATCACTCTGGATGTCCACACCCCACCACCACCCCCAACTAAGGAAACCACAGTAAAAAACCTTTCTATAGCAAGCTTCACCTTACTTAAGACAGAGGTGGTAAGTTTCACAGCCCCCAAGCTAAAGGATAATGCTGCCTAAGATGCAGAAACCTTTACAAATGCACTCTATGAGCACCTACAAGGATGCATGGATCGTGCCATCCCTACCAAAATCAAGACTCACTCCTCTAAGAGAAGGAAACCAATCTGGTAGACCCCTGCAATAAACAGGCTATACGATAGAAGGAGGAAACGAGTTCAGAAAAAAAGCAAATCCCAAGAAGGAAAGACATCCCTGATCAGTATCAGTAAGAAACTGAGGTCCCTCATGAAATCATCCAAGGCTAACTTTGAAAGAAAAATAGCCAAGGACTGAAAAGATAACCACAAAGGCTTCTTTAGCTATGTTAAGAATCTAAGTGGCAACTTGCAGATATGCACTGAACTAGTGCAAAACAGCACAAAATATACTGAACCTACTGAAATTGCCAACATCCTGGCAGATAGATTCAGTGCAAACTTCACCCCCCTCTCACCTCTAAAAGGGCCCACAACAATACCGGAAAAGTTTAGTGTCCCAAAAATCACAGACACACACGTGAAAACAGCCCTTTCAAAAGCCAAAAACCCAGTGTCAATGGGACTAGATGGTGTTCCAGGCTGCGTCTTGCATGAACTACAAAATGAACTAACCCCCCACCTAAACACGCTGTTCAAACTCAGCCTCTCCCAGGCTACGTGCCCATAGAATGACACACAGCAATGGTTATTCCTTTCCACAAAGGAGGGGCCACAACTGACCCTGGTAACTATCACCCCATAAGCCTGACTAGCCTGGTCTGCAAG